>NW_027501863.1:0-43835 GCF_021521415.1 Bidens hawaiensis | reverse complement strand
TTACTTTTTAATCTTTTGACTCGGATTTGACCTTTGGAAGTATGATGGTTATGCTTGTAATTCCACCTTTCAAATCGATTTATGGCTACGATGATGTTTTTTTTTATATTGTAGGCTAGAAATAATGCAAGAGTCGTGTTTCCTGGTTTAATTTATAGCATGTGACAAATGATTAACTTATTTCACGCCCCATATAACCTTTAACATGAATGTAAACATGAAAGCTGAAAGGAAATCAGCTTATGTGAAAAGTTAATTCATCTTAGGTTGACTAGAGACATCCAATTTGAGGTCGTTACGTCTTAGAGTTTATATAAAGTTGTGCTAGCAGCTAGCTAGTTACATGCCAATGCACCAAAGATCAAAGAAAGCATTATCATCTATCAAGGTTGAATAAAGAACACATATCAATAAACATGTTAGTTGTGTTCGTCAGTATCAAAACATTAATCTTAGTAGTTCTTTATCATTATAAACTAAGCAGCTAATATGGAAAAATATCGGATAACGGTCAAGGACCGATATCTGAGATATCGGTTATCGCAGTGAGATATCGTTGGGATACCTATAATTTTAATATCATGTAAAATTCATATAAATAGCTATTTAGCACTAATAATTCAGTATAGTCTCCTACCATTAACAAATTAACCTTTTGTAACTTGCAAAACACTAACAACTGTAGCAAGTAAGACTTAAAACACTAACATTGAACACTAAGAGTAGATAATTAAGACTTAAACTCTGATATTGGGAATATCGGTTAAATATCAGTCCAATATCGGTTAAATGTCAGTCAATATCGCTGATATTATCGGTATCGACATTCTGACTGATATTTCACCAAGGGACCGATAACCGATATATCACTGATATATCGGTGATATGTCGGCGATATTGACTGCATAGATTATAAAATTACGAGCCATAAAATGAAGGTTTTAAAGGGGAAATATTTTGTAGATCAACAACAAGCCATCCGCTAAAAAGATATGCAAATAAGTTATATAATTTTCTCAACTTTAAAAGATTCGCCATCCGCCAACAAGTCATCCGCTAAAAAGATCCGCCAACAATTCATTTGTTTTAGATATGACAGAGAAGAAGATAGATGGGTTTGGGGAGGTGACGGCTCGTATGTTTTTCGTTGCCCTTGATGAAGAACAATTATATAGAGCTAAGTCTTTACCTCATGACATAATTATTCTAGGATGGAATTACTGGAAGCCTATGAAGGTGAACATGGTTATTTGGTGGGCTCTTCTTAATCGTCTCTCAACGCTCTATAATTTATTAAAAAGGAAGGTGATGCATGGTTCGAGTATTTGTATGTGCCGTAAGTCGGAGGGAGAGTAAGTTGATCATTTGTTCACTAGTTGCTATGTGTCCTCAGTGGCGTGGAACAACATTGGCAAACGGTGTAACATAGCCCCTTTCTTTGTGCCCTTAGTTAATAGTATTCTAGACATCCCTAACAAGGTTCCAAAGATAGGACACAAGAGACAGACGATGAGATCGATTATCATGGTGGCAATATGGAGTATATGGGGAGCCCGAAACAATTTAATCTTCGAGAACGAGCCCATAAAGATTGATAACGTTCTTTGTGAAATAAAAGTGTTAATTTTTTTATAAAAAATAGAGAGAAGTGTTTGGACATAGATTGGTCTATATGGCAAAGCTTGACTTTGTAATTTGGTTTGGTTGTACTCTAGGCCATACCCTGCTAGCTACTCCGGTTTACCACCTTTGAAAATCATTAGCAATGGTTTTATGTCATCGGAAACGGAAACCGAACCTTTGAAAATTGAAAACGACGGCCAAAACTTAAAGTAAAAAATCAACCGTAAAATCAAATCAATGACCGGTTTAAACTGTTTTACGGTTACAAACTGAACAATAAACATCCATAAACTTGTTATATGATTACCAAGGATTGCGTTTTCTGCTGCATCGCACAAACACACGTCTAATATATTACAAATTTATAGTAGACGTTTTTATTGAAAAGGGACCTATTTCGTAAATATTGGACTTTTAATGGCCCAAATTCTCACGCCATTTTATGTAGCCTATAAAACCATTTGTGTTCTTTACCAGCGCATTTCCAATATATCCCTTAAATTTTTATAAGAGATTTTTATAAATTACAAGATGGAGCTAAAAGTGGTTGTGAGTGAAGAAGAAATAAAAATTAGTGATTTTTTTATAAATTTGAAGAAAGTTTGTATGCCCTCACTTATTTTTTAATATTTGTTAACACTGATTGTGAGTAGTAGAGACAAAAATTATAATAATAAAGGTGGGGCAAGTTATTCTACAAGGGAAGACAAAAATGAGAATGATGAGAATAATTTATAGTCACATAAAAAAACCCTTCAAAAAAATTAAAAATAAATAAATAAAAAATCATAACTCAAAATTTGATAAAAAAACAAAAAAGTAAAAACACAAAAATGTTTCCACCGTCTTCCTCGTTCTAAAAAAAACTCAAAAAAGACACAATGTTAAATGAAAAAGACCATTTTGTCTTTTTGTTTATCATTGTGTTTTGTGTTTATTTTCTTCATTGATTGTATCTTTTTTCCTTGACATTGTGTCTATTTTTTTTTATATCGTGTTATATTTTGTTCGGCATTGTGTCATACTTTGCGATTTATTGTGTCTTTTTTAGTTATAATTGTGTCTTTTGTTCATTTTCGTCATTGTGTCTTTTGTCTCTACATTGTGGTTTTTCGGAGTTGTTTTTTTTTTGGGACGAGAATGACAAGGGAAACATTTTTGGTTTTTAAACCTTTTCGTTTTTTATTTATATTTTGAGTTTTTAATTAATTTTTTGGAATTTTTTTTAGAGGTTTTTTTGTGTGGCCACAAATCCTTCTCACACTTCTCATTTTTGTCTCACTTTATATTTTAACAATTCTCTAGTAAAGATATAAAAGTTATTATTTAAATAAATATGAGAGAGAAATATAGTATTTTTTAATGTAATTATATAGATAAAATTAGTATGGGCTGATAATACTCGAGTCCACTAAATTTGTTGTTGGAATAAAGTGAATTTGTGGTTAGGTAATCCTGTCCGTCTCATTTGATCATTGGATAAAAATCTGAGTTCATGAATATCATTTTGTTTCAAATAAAATAATTGATAATTCAATAAATATTTGAAGATGCCACTATTAATTAATTAAAGTATTTATTAGATTACGTGAATCATTGATGTGGTTTCAAATTACGATTCTGTCCTTCATGAAACTATTTACAGATCAATTACATATTTCTTTTTATATTTCTATTTTTATAGACACTAGCTAGTCTAGTTCCAATAGTTGGTCTCAGTCCAACTCATTAAACCGACCATGTAGAGTTGGTCTGAACTGGAACAGGAATCTGCTTTTCCGATCAGTATTTACACACATCTGGTCTCAGCCCAGCCCGTTCCTATTTGGTCCTTGAATCTGGTTGTGTTATACGTGGCCATAGGTAGGTCCACCAGTTTGACTTATAGATTTGTATCACATGATTCATGTACTAAAAAAATCACTAAGCCTAAGACCATCTTTAATGGATGATTCTCGAATGTTTTAAAAGAAAAAGAATGCGATGTGGAAGAGATAGATGGTAATGTGTATGAGAGAATTTGTAATGAGATTCTTGAGGAAGAATCTTTATGAAGTGGGGTGGGGGGGGGGGATAGAACCTATTTTTGATGGGTTATATACCATGTGACACATAAAAACACTATCTAAAAATTGATGCTCTAAATATGATTTAAAAATGTGATAATTATTATAAATTGACCAAGTCTTTTGTACGTGTAATTTGGAGTGATTAACTATTTACATGATAATTAGTCTTAAGAGTCTTCTATGTGGACCTCAATATCGAAGAAAAATCAACTTTTTTGATATGTAAATAATGAAATAAAATTTTAACAATAACTGTGTTTCATTTTTAATGTATTTGTTTTACAAAATGTGATAATTATTATAATTGACCAAGTCTTTTGTACGTGTAATTTGGAGTGATAAACTATTTACATGATAATTAGTCTTATGAGTCTTCTATGTGGACCTCAATGTCGAAGAAAAATCAACTTTTATGATACGTAAATAATAAAATAAAACTTTAACAATAACTGCGTTTTATTTATAATGTATTTATTTTACAGATCACGTAGTTTGATATTATAAAAACATGAGATAGAGACAGTTCTCTAATACATAGAAATTGACAAAGATGGGCATTTGTAACCTCAGTTTATATAAAGCTAGGCATATGTGTTAATAGATCCAGCTTATATAAGATTACCACATTTTGAGCAACACGATGATAAATAACATTTGTCGTAAACATTTTGTGCTTCCTGTTTTATCCTATATTTCTTTAGTACTTGTGTTGGCATCATTCAAGACTACAAGTGCCACTTCCCTTGGCCACCAAAACGGAGAAGGATCTGGTCATTATGAGTGCTTCGATAAGGAAAGAGATGCTCTTCTTCATTTCAAAGCATACATTCATAAAGACCCATTTGGATATCTCTCTACATGGACACTTGAAGAAGGCGCAACCGATTGCTGTCAATGGAATGGAGTCACTTGCAACAACAAAACCGGTCATGTTACAAGCCTTGACCTACACTTAGGTAATCTTGAAGGTAAGCTTAGCCCTGCATTGATTAACTTAAGCTACTTGAATGATCTTGACCTTTCTGTAAATTCATTTACTGGGTCCATTCCCGTGTCCATTGGTTCCTTGACTGAATTAAGGCACCTTCGCCTTTTCGATAATTCTTTTAGTGGAAGCATTCCGAAGTCCATTGGTTCCTTGACTCAGCTAAGGGACCTTAGCCTTTCCTACAATTCTTTTTATGGAACCTTGCCTCCAGAACTAGGAAACCTCACAAACTTGAAAGCACTTTCACGTAATTACGTGGGTAGTTGTACGATTGGAAACCTAGACTGGCTGGCTCATTTGTCTCAGTTGGAGGAGCTTATTATGGATGGTATTTCTTTAGCCAGGGAAAATAATTGGGTAAATGTGATTCTAGGCCTTAAGAAACTATCAAACTTAAGTTTATGTGCATGTGATCTCCTGCAAGTCATTCGTCCATATTCTTACTCATATATCAACTCTTCTTCTTCAATAATTGTTAGCCTGTATCTCATGAACAACAATCTCAACTCATCCATGTATCATTGGTTGTCTCCATTAACTAGCAACAGAATGATATATCTTGATAAATCTCACAACAAATTAATCAGCATTCCCCGATTTCTTGGAAATCTATGTAGTTTGACATTTTTAGATATTTATAACAACTCAATGCCTTTCAAATTTCCTGATTACCTTAGAAACTTGTCTGGATGCACTTTGGGTAGATTAAAACATTTGGATGTTTCACATAACCAATTAATAGGGTCAATTTCTGATGACATCCAAAAGTTTTCATCCCTTCAATCGTTACACTTATCTAATAATCAGTTAAATGGAACTTTAAGTGAACTAGTGTGGCAACTACCCAAGCTTCAAGTTCTAGAGGTTTCTTCCAATTTTCTTAAAGGTGTGATCTCTAAAAACATTGGAAAGACGAAGATTTTTTCTATAAATCTTTCAAATAACTCACTCGAAGGAGTTCCTTTGGAAGCTCACATGTCAAACCGTTCCACTACAGAAAGGATCGACTTAAGCTCTTGCAACTAGGTCCCGGTTTCCCTAAATGGGTTCACACACTAAAAAATCTTACTCATATCGACATTGCCAATACTAGAATTTCAGACACAATTCCAAAGGAATTTTGGAATACGTGGTCTTTTCGATTGACATATTTGAATCTCTCTTCCAACAACATTACTGGAAAAGTAACAAATTTGTTATCAAATTTTGACCCTGAATTATCAATATTAGATTTGAGTTCCAATCACTTTTATGGTCCTATAACTAACGTTCCTTCCTCTTTGGAAAGGTTAGATCTTTCCAAAAACAATTTCTTTGGAGAAATATCCTTTTTGTGCCAAATTAGTGGTGATGTTTTTTACTTTCTTGATCTCTCCCACAACTCATTCATGGGACAAATTCCAGATTGTTTGTGGCATTTTAAAGAACTTACAGTTCTTAGTCTGGGATATAACAATCTATCTGGAAAGCTTCCTGCTTCTGTTGAGTATTTGATCAATCAAGAGGTTTTGTATTTATACAAAAATAACTTCTCGGGAGAATTGCCCTTATCTTTAAAGAATTGCACCAAGTTAACCTTTTTGGAATTAGGGGTCAACAAGTTTTCTGGCCACGTGCCTCATTGGATTGGGGAAAATTTGTCAGGGTTATATGCTCTTAGCCTAACATCAAATAATTTATTTGGAACCATCCCTTCGCAATTATGTCAGTTGCTAAAACTACAAATTCTAGATTTGTCAATGAACAATCTATATGGAACCTTCCCCTCATGTCTCAATAATCTCACTGCCATGGTTCAAGATGGATTCTCACCTTACCAAAATGTTCACTTTTATTCTTGTTTGACCACAATATGCGAAAGAAAAGGTGGCTTTAGCAGTCTTGGTAATTATGTTGACCATGCGATGATCAAGTGGCAAGGGAGTGTACGTGAATTCAGCATCAATCTAGTATTGTTAAAGAGTATTGATCTTTCAAGTAACAATCTAACAGGAGAAATCCCATACGAACTTACTTGTCTCCGTGGACTTATTGCACTAAATTTGTCAAACAATTTTATACATGGGAAGATTCCACATAATATTAGCAAGATGAAAAATCTGCTAACTCTAGATCTATCTAAAAACAATCTTTCTGGAGGGTTGCCATCAAGCATGTCTCAAATGGATTTATTAAACTATTTAGACATGTCGCATAATAACTTGTCAGGGAGAATTCCATCAAGTACTCAACTCCAGTCCTTTCAACCTTCAAAGTACAATGGAAATGCCGGTCTATGTGGACTTCCCCTTTCCAAAATTTGTCCTGGAGATGAAGAATTAAAAGTTCCACAACTCATTGATAAAAGTGAGGATAATTGGGAAGACAAAGATGATCATGAGAGATTGTTTTATATTGGCGGGGCTACTGGTTTCGCAATCGGTTTTTGGACAACATGTGCCACTTTACTTGTCAATCATCGTGGGAGAAATGCTTTTTTTTTTTCACTTTATTGTTATATAATTGTTATATATATGAATTTTACATGATATTAAAATTACCGATGTCTCACTACGATAACCAATATCTCTTATATCGGTCCTTGACCGATATTCAATATTTTTCCGCATTAGCTATTTAGGAGATAAATAACAAGTTTATTTTAATTTATCACTTATAATTTTATAAGGTAAGTCTTTTAATAGAATAAGTTTTCTACTTGTTAATTAGTTTTGTATGTTCTCTATGCTCCATATAATTTTATACACACATACATGAAAGTTGGATGAATTTGTTTGAAACATATAACTTGGATTTGGAAAAGGGAATGATGAAAAACAATATCTAGTAAATACAAATTGCCAAGACTTGAAAATCTTTAAAAAGATTTAATTCAGTGGCGGCCCAACCATTTTGATGGCCTAAAACGAATAAAAATTTAAGGCCTTTCTCAAACTAAAAAAATGGTTCTGTAATATTATTTTTTATTCATTCAGCTTCACATTTTATCAAATAAATAAGTTACAACAAAAGCGAAAACAATTTCATTTCTCTTTAGATTTGTTTCTTAAAAAAACCAACCAAATTGAAAGTCTATTGAAACTGAAGTAACTTGATTGGATGATATTTAAAAACATCTTGTGCACAATATCACACATATTAGACATTTTCAACATGAGCATTTACAATTATAATGTTCATATATTATCTTAGTTTGAGATAAACAGAAATTATAACTAAATTAATAGTGCATTTTAGTCTTCCAAACTCGAAACATTGTTTTTGTTGCAATTGAAAATTATTGTGTATGCTTAAGTTATTGAAATAATCTTCATTGAAAATAGAGTGCAATAAAAAAAATTAATAAATCAATCCTTTAGTTTGATAAAAGCAATTGGAATCGAAATACAAGAAAATACTGGGTTTCTCTTTTTTTTTGGATAAAGCTGCTATTTCCAACACTAAAGGTTAGATAAAAAAAATAAAAATAATAAGGGGGGGGGGGGGGGGGGGGGGGGTTCACTAAATTACAAACATGACATTTTACCACGGAACTAGAGTAAGATTGTCTCATTATCAATTCAATTGGGGCCTCAAAAACTTGGAGGCTCAAAGCCCTATCTTTGGGCTCCTCTACATACGGGCCGACCCTGCTTTAATTTATAGCATGTGACAAATGATTAACTTATTTCACGCCCCATATAACTTTTAACATGAATGTAAACATGAAAGCTGAAAGGAAATCAACTTATGTGAAAAGTTAATTCATATTAGGTTGACTAGAGACATCCAATTTGAGGTCGTTACGTCTTAGAGTTTATATAAAGTTGTGCTAGCAGCTAGCTAGTTACATGCCAATGCACCAAAGATCAAAGAAAGCATTATCATCTATCAAGGTTGAATAAAGAACACATATCAATAAACATGTTAGTTGTGTTCGTCAGTATCAAAACATTAATCTTAGTAGTTCTTTATCATTATAAACTAAGCAGCTAATATGGAAAAATATCGGATAACGGTCAAGGACCGATATCTGAGATATCGTTGGGATACCTATAATTTTAATATCATGTAAAATTCATATAAATAGCTATTTAGCACTAATAATTCAGTATAGTCTTCTACCATTAACAAATTAACCTTTTGTAACTTGCAAAACACTAACAACTGTAGCAAGTAAGACTTAAAACACTAACATTGAACACTAAGAGTAGATAATTAAGACTTAAACTCTGATATTGAGAATATCGGTCAAATATCAGTCCAATATCGGTTAAATGTCAGTCAATATCGCTGATATTATCGGTATCGACATTCTGACTGATATTTCACCAAGGGACCGATAACCGATATATCACTGATATATCGGTGATATGTCGGCGATATTGACTGCATAGATTATAAAATTACGAGCCATAAAATGAAGGTTTTAAAGGGGAAATATTTTGTAGATCAACAACAAGCCATCCGCTAAAAAGATATGCAAATAAGTTATATAATTTTCTCAACTTTAAAAGATTCGCCATCCGCCAACAAGTCATCCGCTAAAAAGATCCGCCAACAATTCATTTGTTTAGATATGACAGAGAAGAAGATAGATGGGTTTGGGGAGGTGACGGCTCGTATGTTTTTCGTTGCCCTTGATGAAGAACAATTATATAGAGCTAAGTCTTTACCTCATGACATAATTATTCTAGGATGGAATTACTGGAAGCCTATGAAGGTGAACATGGTTATTTGGTGGGCTCTTCTTAATCGTCTCTCAACGCTCTATAATTTATTAAAAAGGAAGGTGATGCATGGTTCGAGTATTTGTATGTGCCGTAAGTCGGAAGGAGAGTAAGTTGATCATTTGTTCACTAGTTGCTATGTGTCCTCAGTGGCGTGGAACAACATTGGCAAACGGTGTAACATAGCCCCTTTCTTTGTGCCCTTATTTAATAGTATTCTAGACATCCCTAACAAGGTTCCAAAGATAGGACACAAGAGACAGACGATGAGATCGATTATCATGGTGGCAATATGGAGTATATGGGGAGCCCGAAACAATTTAATCTTCGAGAACGAGCCCATAAAGATTGATAACATTCTTTGTGAAATAAAAGTGTTAATTTTTTTATAAAAAAATAGAGAGAAGTGTTTGGACATAGATTGGTCTATATGGCAAAGCTTGACTTTGTAATTTGGTTTGGTTGTACTCTAGGCCATACCCTGCTAGCTACTCCGGTTTACCACCTTTGAAAATCATTAGCAATGGTTTTATGTCATCGGAAACGGAAACCGAACCTTTGAAAATTGAAAACGACGGCCAAAACTTAAAGTAAAAAATCAACCGTAAAATCAAATCAATGACCGGTTTAAACTGTTTTACGGTTACAAACTGAACAATAAACATCCATAAACTTGTTATATGATTACCAAGGATTGCGTTTTCTGCTGCATCGCACAAACGCACGTCTAATATGTTACAAATTTATAGTAGACTTTTTTATTGAAAAGGGACCTATTTCGTAAATATTGGACTTTTAATGGCCCAAATTCTCACGCCATTTTATGTAGCCTATAAAACCATTTGTGTTCTTTACCAGCGCATTTCCAATATATCCCTTAAATTTTTATAAGAGATTTTTATAAATTACAAGATAGAGCTAAAAGTGGTTGTGAGTGAAGAAGAAATAAAAATTAGTGATTTTTTTATAAATTTGAAGAAAGTTTGTATGCCCTCACTTATTTTTTAATATTTGTTAACACTGATTGTGAGTAGTAGAGACAAAAATTATAATAATAAAGGTGGGGCAAGTTATTCTACAAAGGGAGACAAAAATGAGAATGATGAGAATAATTTATAGTCACATAAAAAAAACCCTTCAAAAAAATTAAAAATAAATAAATAAAAAATCATAACTCAAAATTTGATAAAAAAACAAAAAAGTAAAAACACAAAAATGTTTCCACCGTCTTCCTCGTTCTAAAAAAAACTCAAAAAAGACACAATGTTAAATGAAAAAGACCATTTTATCTTTTTGTTTATCATTGTGTTTTGTGTTTATTTTCTTCATTGATTGTATCTTTTTTCCTTGACATTGTGTCTATTTTTTTTATATCGTGTTATATTTTGTTCGGCATTGTGTCATACTTTGCGATTTATTGTGTCTTTTTTAGTTATAATTGTGTCTTTTGTTCATTTTCGTCATTGTGTCTTTTGTCTCTACATTGTGGTTTTTCGGAGTTGTTTTTTTTGGGACGAGAATGACAAGGGAAACATTTTTGGTTTTTAAACCTTTTCGTTTTTTATTTATATTTTGAGTTTTTAATTAATTTTTTGGAATTTTTTTTAGAGGTTTTTTTGTGTGGCCACAAATCCTTCTCACACTTCTCATTTTTGTCTCACTTTATATTTTAACAACTCTCTAGTAAAGGTATAAAAGTTATTATTTAAATAAATATGAGAGAGAAATATAGTATTTTTTAATGTAATTATATAGATAAAATTAGTATGGGCTGATAATACTCGAGTCCACTAAATTTGTTGTTGGAATAAAGTGAATTTGTGGTTAGGTAATCCTGTCCGTCTCATTTGATCATTGGATAATGTCCGTCTCATTTGATCATTGGATAAAAATCTGAGTTCATGAATATCATTTTGTTTCAAATAAAATAATTGATATTCAATAAATATTTGAAGATGCCACTATTAATTAATTAAAGTATTTATTAGATTACGTGAATCATTGATGTGGTTTCAAATTACGATTCTGTCCTTCATGAAACTATTTACAGATCAATTACATATTTCTTTTTATATTTCTATTTTTATAGACACTAGCTAGTCTAGTTCCAATAGTTGGTCTCAGTCCAACTCATTAAACCGACCATGTAGAGTTGGTCTGAACTGGAACAGGAATCTGCTTTTCCGATCAGTATTTACACACATCTGGTCTCAGCCCAGCCCGTTCCTATTTGGTCCTTGAATCTGGTTGTGTTATACGTGGCCATAGGTAGGTCCACCAGTTTGACTTATAGATTTGTATCACATGATTCATGTACCAAAAAAATCACTAAGCCTAAGACCATCTTTAATGGATGATTCTCGAATGTTTTAAAAGAAAAAGAATGCGATGTGGAAGAGATAGATGGTAATGTGTATGAGAGAATTTGTAATGAGATTCTTGAGGAAGAATCTTTATGAATGAGGTGGGGGGGGGGGGGGGGGTGGATAGAACCTATTTTTGATGGGTTATATACCATCTGACACATAAAAACACTATCTAAAAATTGATGCTCTAAATATGATTTAAAAATGTGATAATTATTATAAATTGACCAAGTCTTTTGTACGTGTAATTTGGAGTGATTAACTATTTACATGATAATTAGTCTTAAGAGTCTTCTATGTGGACCTCAATATCGAAGAAAAATCAACTTTTTTGATATGTAAATAATGAAATAAAATTTTAACAATAACTGTGTTTCATTTTTAATGTATTTGTTTTACAAAATGTGATAATTATTATAATTGACCAAGTCTTTTGTACGTGTAATTTGGAGTGATAAACTATTTACATGATAATTAGTCTTATGAGTCTTCTATGTGGACCTCAATGTCGAAGAAAAATCAACTTTTATGATACGTAAATAATAAAAATAAAACTTTAACAATAACTGCGTTTTATTTATAATGTATTTATTTTACAGATCACGTAGTTTGATATTATAAAAACATGAGATAGAGACAGATCTCTAATACATAGAAATTGACAAAGATGGGCATTTGTAACCTCAGTTTATATAAAGCTAGGCATATGTGTTAATAGATCCAGCTTATATAAGATTACCACATTTTGAGCAACACGATGATAAATAACATTTGTCGTAAACATTTTGTGCTTCCTGTTTTATCCTATATTTCTTTAGTACTTGTGTTGGCATCATTCAAGACTACAAGTGCCACTTCCGTTGGCCACCAAAACGGAGAAGGATCTGGTCATTATGAGTGCTTCGATAAGGAAAGAGATGCTCTTCTTCATTTCAAAGCATACATTCATAAAGACCCATTTGGATATCTCTCTACATGGACACTTGAAGAAGGCGCAACCGATTGCTGTCAATGGAATGGAGTCACTTGCAACAACAAAACAGGTCATGTTACAAGCCTTGACCTACACTTAGGTAATCTTGAAGGTAAGCTTAGCCCTGCATTGATTAACTTAAGCTACTTGAATGATCTTGACCTTTCTGTAAATTCATTTACTGGGTCCATTCCCGTGTCCATTGGTTCCATGACTGAATTAAGGCACCTTCGCCTTTTCGATAATTCTTTTAGTGGAAGCATTCCGAAGTCCATTGGTTCCTTGACTCAGCTAAGGGACCTTAGCCTTTCCTACAATTCTTTTTATGGAACCTTGCCTCCAGAACTAGGAAACCTCACAAACTTGAAAGCACTTTCACGTAATTACGTGGGTCGTTGTACGATTGGAAACCTAGACTGGCTGGCTCATTTGTCTCAGTTGGAGGAGCTTATTATGGATGGTATTTCTTTAGCCAGGGAAAATAATTGGGTAAATGTGATTCTAGGCCTTAAGAAACTATCATACTTAAGTTTATGTGCATGTGATCTCCTGCAAGTCATTCGTCCATATTCTTACTCATATATCAACTCTTCTTCTTCAATAATTGTTAGCCTGTATCTCATGAACAACAATCTCAACTCATCCATGTATCATTGGTTGTCTCCATTAACTAGCAACAGAATGATATATCTTGATAAATCTCACAACAAATTAATCAGCATTCCCCGATTTCTTGGAAATCTATGTAGTTTGACATTTTTAGATATTTATAACAACTCAATGCCTTTCAAATTTCCTGATTACCTTAGAAACTTGTCTGGATGCACTTTGGGTAGATTAAAACATTTGGATGTTTCACATAACCAATTAATAGGGTCAATTTCTGATGACATCCAAAAGTTTTCATCCCTTCAATCGTTACACTTATCTAATAATCAGTTAAATGGAACTTTAAGTGAACTAGTGTGGCAACTACCCAAGCTTCAAGTTCTAGAGGTTTCTTCCAATTTTCTTAAAGGTGTGATCTCTAAAAACATTGGAAAGACGAAGATTTTTTCTATAAATCTTTCAAATAACTCACTCGAAGGAGTTCCTTTGGAAGCTCACATGTCAAACCGTTCCACTACAGAAAGGATCGACTTAAGCTCTTGCAACTAGGTCCCGGTTTCCCTAAATGGGTTCAAACACTAAAAAATCTTACTCATATCGACATTGCCAATACTAGAATTTCAGACACAATTCCAAAGGAATTTTGGAATACGTGGTCTTTTCGATTGACATATTTGAATCTCTCTTCCAACAACATTACTGGAAAAGTAACAAATTTGTTATCAAATTTTGACCCTGAATTATCAATATTAGATTTGAGTTCCAATCACTTTTATGGTCCTATAACTAACGTTCCTTCCTCTTTGGAAAGGTTAGATCTTTCCAAAAACAATTTCTTTGGAGAAATATCCTTTTTGTGCCAAATTAGTGGTGATGTTTTTTACTTTCTTGATCTCTCCCACAACTCATTCATGGGACAAATTCCAGATTGTTTGTGGCATTTTAAAGAACTTACAGTTCTTAGTCTGGGACATAACAATCTATCTGGAAAGCTTCCTGCTTCTGTTGAGTATTTGATCAATCTAGAGGTTTTGTATTTATACAAAAATAACTTCTCGGGAGAATTGCCCTTATCTTTAAAGAATTGCACCAAGTTAACCTTTTTGGAATTAGGGGTCAACAAGTTTTCTGGCCACGTGCCTCATTGGATTGGGGAAAATTTGTCAGGGTTATATGCTCTTAGCCTAACATCAAATAATTTATTTGGAACCATCCCTTCGCAATTATGTCAGTTGCTAAAACTACAAATTCTAGATTTGTCAATGAACAATCTATATGGAACCTTCCCCTCATGTCTCAATAATCTCACTGCCATGGTTCAAGATGGATTCTCACCTTACCAAAATGTTCACTTTTATTCTTGTTTGACCACAATATGCGAAAGAAAAGGTGGCTTTAGCAGTCTTGGTAATTATGTTGACCATGCGATGATCAAGTGGCAAGGGAGTGTACGTGAATTCAGCATCAATCTAGTATTGTTAAAGAGTATTGATCTTTCAAGTAACAATCTAACAGGAGAAATCCCATACGAACTTACTTGTCTCCGTGGACTTATTGCACTAAATTTGTCAAACAATTTTATACATGGGAAGATTCCACATAATATTAGCAAGATGAAAAATCTGCTAACTCTAGATCTATCTAAAAACAATCTTTCTGGAGGGTTGCCATCAAGCATGTCTCAAATGGATTTATTAAACTATTTAGACATGTCGCATAATAACTTGTCAGGGAGAATTCCATCAAGTACTCAACTCCAGTCCTTTCAACCTTCAAAGTACAATGGAAATGCCGGTCTATGTGGACTTCCCCTTTCCAAAATTTGTCCTGGAGATGAAGAATTAAAAGTTCCACAACTCATTGATAAAAGTGAGGATAATTGGGAAGACAAAGATGATCTTGAGAGATTGTTTTATATTGGCGGGGCTACTGGTTTCGCAATCGGTTTTTGGACAACATGTGCCACTTTACTTGTCAATCATCGTGGGAGAAATGCTTTTTTTTTTCACTTTATTGATAGGTTGAAAGATTGGGTTTATGTGAAGGTGATGGTGTTCATTGCAAAATTGCAAACTGTATTACATCCATAGTTTGTTGAATTCCATTCTTCTTTTTTACTTTTGTTAATTTGGTCGATCTACTTATTGTTGATTTTGTTGTTATATGTGATGTAAGAAAATGCTTCTCTTGTATTTGGTTATTGTTTTTAAGTCCCCTTTATCAATAAAATTGCCACCAAAACTATGCGAGCCCATTTCATTGTGTTGTCCCAAATATGACATCATGTAATGTATAAGCATGAGTACCGAGTGTAGTTAAGTCATATATATGAGTGTTCACATGATTTAATCGCTATTCTTAAGAAGTTATCTTAAATTTCAATGAAACAAATATGTGAACCAAAGAAAAAGAAATAGAATGATAGAAGAAAGGTATGAATAATAGTATTCACAACATCGTGGGTTATTTGCATGACTAGGAACGAGGTAATCTTTATCGCAAATGGCTTCGAAGTTAATTTTTTTATTAAATCCTTCATTTTCTTTCCTATAGATAGTTAATCGGAACAACAAAATTAGTGTATCTTGGACCAAACGGATGAAAAATCCAGTTCTATTGATGTAATTTTCTTTTTGGGAAGTTTGGTTAGCTGATTTTAACCATCTTCGTTATATATAATATTTTTGCTGTTAAAAGAAACATAAATGTGAACCAGCCTAAATAGACTCTAGTAACATGAACAAATAATAATCCGACCTCTAGTCTTAACACTATAAGAATTCTTAAATGCACAATACTGGACTTTCCTGCTGTTGTTGCACTCTAATGGAAGCAAGGCCATAGAGAAGACCCTTAATGATACATTCATGAAGTGCATGATAACTTTCATCCCGGGTTGTTCGTTATATGATATAATGATGAATGATAAAACTGGGGTGTGAACAGAGCTACCCTGTTTTTTTACATGTATATAAAAGATATTTTTACAATATTCTAATCTATAAAGTTAAAACTTGGTCAATAAATTTTATTCATGAATTAAATCTGACATATAGCAAGACTTGATCAATTATTTGTTCTATTAATTAGTTGCGGGCCCATAACTTGAGACAAATCTAATAGATGGGAAGCACAATGTGTACTGAGAATAACCATAATCAGTCCCAAGATGTAAATTTCCTAACTTACTAATTATATGTTACACATACACAACTCTAGTATCATGATTAAACAAAACACGAATATCACTAATCAAGTAACTAATTGTATGGTATGCCATTAAAAATGTAGAAGAGAAATTATGTATTATGTTATCATTATTCTGAATAATATGTTGCAGTCTTAATCTGAGCCCCTTAAGTTTGAAATTATCTGATGGAGAAAGTATGTAATAAATACAAATTGCAAAGACTTGAGAGTCTTTGAACGTCCAGTTCGGGGCAAAAATGAACTTATTCCAAAACATGTTTAGTTTCGTATGCTCCATGTCTACCCAAATTTTCAACACATTCGTTGGCATGCGAATGTTGAATGAAAATCAAAATTTTCTTGAAATCAAACAAATATTAACTATAAAATAAGTGCCACTGCCAAGAACGAACCATGGATTTACTTATGAAGTGCATACACACTCAGAGGCGGATCCAGGAATTTTCACTACGAGGGGCACAAAATTGAATGCATTAAAAATGGATCGGGTCAAAGAGAAAAAGGTCGGCCAACCATTTTGGAAGCACAAAGCGGAATAAACTTTTGGGGCACATGATGATATTTGGTCTTTTTACACACCATCTTTGAAAGTTAAAACACATTTTATATTTTATATAAATAACATTATAACATATAATAATTAAGTTGCAATTTGGACTCATCTCTTATGACCTTTAGTGACGGAACCGAAAACTTTTAATCGGAAGGTCAAATTATAAATTTTTGTTTATATATGTTTCGTGAACTTACTGAAAGTAATTGATAATAATAGGAGGGTCACAAATTATATTTTCAAAATAACTTTTTACATATAATGTTTTTACATAAAATAATATTATTCCTTTTTTTTGACAAACTAGAATTATATATCAAAATAAATAATATAATTGTTGCGTAAGACAAAAAAATAGAAAGTTCTATTAATATATAAAACAGAATTAATAAAAGGACAAAAATAAACTATTAATTCCACAATGATGAAGATTTAAATTAAAAGGAAAAACAAGATTAGGAATTTTAATTAAATAATACATGGTTATAATTCAGCCTCAAAACAAACAAACAAACAAACAAACAAAGGCATTTAACTCATCTTCCTCATTCTCTTTCTTATCTTCATATTCTTCAAAAACATCGCCGGACCACTGCAGCTCAAGGCTTCCCTGTGAATCCAACGATGACGGTAACCAACGGTGGGCACAGACCGGTGCTGGACGGTGGGCACAGACTGACTGTTGAGTCATAATATACTAATGCGTGCCTATAAACGTGGTATTCCGACAGCCGGACGGTGGGCACCGGCCCACCCTAGTTATAAGCTGGATCTGCCCCTGTACACACTTTATTAAACTCAATATTACACTAGAGTTATTATAAACCTACAACACTACAGATTTACCAGAATGATGAATCAACAGACTAAAACACTTGGACAACTAGATCAATAACAGTCTCAACTATCAAAAACTACATACGAACTTAACTTCTAAACCCGTTTCTTGTGACGCGTGTATACCGAGTGGTCTATAGAAGGATATTATTTTATACCATAATATTGTAGTTTAATTAACATCTAGTTAAATCTTGCTCATACCAAACAAACCCCCTTCTACTAGATTCCCGCGTTCACTACCAAATTATTGTACACTAACTATATAATACACATTCTATAGTTTTCACTTAACTATAACATGAAAATTGACTATCGACATTGCTTTTACATCAGATATGAAAACCCCTCTCATAAATACAGACAGACACACATCTTGGATTCACTATTGACGTCTAATTTGAGTTTGGCTGCTTTAAACTTGAGTTTATATAAAGCTTGATATGGGCATATGCGTTGATGTATCAAATTATGAAAACATATATCAACACACTCCTAAAACATTATGGCAAATAATATCTGTCATAAGTTTCTGCATCTTGTTCTCTCACATTTCTTTTTTGGAATATTGGTTTTAAATAATCCCAACTATGCCCTATTGGTAAATATCAGTCCCAACTTTACACTTACTAGCTGACCGTCCCAACTATTAATGTATTTGTTTTTAACGGGCCGTGACTAACGGATGTTAAGTCCGTTAGTGATTTGCTGACGTGGCCATCCCAGCTGTCAAAAAACTTCTTACGTGGCAGATTACGTGGCGGCTGACTGTGTATTAAGGATTATTAAGATCTTTTTAAGTGTAACACAAACAAAAAACAAAACAGATTCCTCTTTTACTCAACGAAGAACAAGCCCTAATTTCTTTAGACGAAGAACAAACCCTAATTGCTCGACGATTGAACTCCGATGGGTGATAACATCAACATCGACTTCAAGACTGGTGGGAAATTTGATGTCAATCCTCCAAGATTAAGGTATGTTGGGGGAAAAACAACGTCATTAGGGTTAGATGTTGATAAGCTTTCATATTTTGAGCTACTAGGTTATGCAATGGATTATGGTTCATATGTAAAGAAAGAAGATTTGTTCTTGTATTGCTTGATACCTGGTGATGGTCGGGTTAAACTGTTAGATAGTGATGCAGTAGTAAATGAGATGGTATCTTTGGTTGGAGCTGATGAAAGGTTAGTTATATACGTTCAAACTGAAAAGCTAAGGAAACCGAAACCACAGCCAAGTAACCTTGAATCCCAGCCCACTACCCCTCAAGCCCAGCCAACTAACACTGAAGCCCAACCTACTACCCAACCCATTATTCAGCCCAATAACCCTCAAGCCCAGCCAACTAACACTGAAGCCCAACCCACTACCCAACCCATTATTCAGCCCACTAGCCCTCTATCTCATCCAACAGTGCATACTAACCTTCAATCCCAGCCAACCATTTCTATAACACAAACTGGATCTTGCTTGAGCCCTGGGAGGTACAGCAAACTTACAGCAAAAAAACAAGTAGGCATCACCAAGGCTAATGCAAGAAGACAGTTAACTCCAACTACCAAATTTGAACTACCACCAACTATAAATACTTCACTACCAATTGATAGTAGCTCAGATGAGTTAGATGAAGATTGTGATGATTCTGATGATGAGTCTTACAATGTAAATTTGGATGATGATGGATCTGATGATGAAGAACTGAGAGAGTCAATTGTTGCAAGAAAACAAGTACATGAAGAGGTTGTTGCAACCCAAAAGAAGGTGCTTGAGGAGTGTTTGAAAGAATCTGGAAATGCTGGTAAATTGGTTGAGGACTGCTTGAAAGGAGGTGCTGATGCAGGGCCCTCATATTTAGATACATATAGTAGTTATGAGGATTCAGATGGTGATGTTAACTCATCTGGAGAGAGTGAAGATGATAACATCAGAGGGAACAAGTACAGACAAGATGTTCCAGTTGTAGGTAACTAAACTAAGTGGGACAATTTCAAGTGGGTTGTTGGAATAAGGTTCCCTGGTAGGGATGCTTTTAAAGATGCTATTAGGAAATATGCTGTGACAAATGGTAGAAATCTATTCATTAGTGACAGTAACAAGAACAGAGGCGGGAGATTAGGTATCAAGTGTGTGGAAGGGTGTCCATTTAGTTTGTATTGTTCATTTCATAAGGGCAAAAGTTGTTATATTGTTAAAGGAGTAAAGGGCAAGCACAACTGCCAAAGGGACATGATAAGGAATAGGCAATTGACTTCTACCTTCATTGCTAATGAGTTTTTGCCAATGTTCAAGACAAAACCAAACTGGTCTGCTAAAGACATTCAAACAACTGTTAGAGAAAAGTATAAGGTGATCATAAATAAATGGATGGCTTATAACGCCAAAAGGAATGCTTATAAGAAGCTTCATGGGTCCATGAGGGACCATTACAGCAAACTTGCATCATACATAGCAGCTTTAAGGAATGCTAACCCAAGTTCAACATTTGAACTCTTAACTGCCCCACCAGGGTTCCTAAGGGAGGATTCAGATGCATCTTCATCATTGGAGTCTTTCTTCAGGTACAATTTCATTTTCATCATTAGATAGTAATAAATTATTAAATTCATCTTGATCATTAGAGTTTATTTTTCAAGTTGTTTGTATGTTTTGATGGTTTGAAGAAGGGATTCCTAGCAGGTTGTAGGAAGGTTTTATGCCTAGATGGGTGTTTTCTTAAAACCTTTCTAGGAGGTATTTTACTGGCTGCTGTAGGTAGTGATGCAAATAACCAGATGTATCCTGTAGCATGGGCTGTTGTTGAAGGTGAAAATAATGACAGTTGGGAGTGGTTTATGGATGAGCTGAGGAAATGTCTGGAAGTCAGTGATGGTGGAAAGGGTTGGACACTAATCTCAGACCAACAAAAGGTATATCTATATTTTAGGTATTTTAGTTGTCACATTTACATAGACATTCTAACATTTATAATGATATGTTAGGGATTGGTTAATGCTGTACATTTGGTGTGGAAGAATGCTGAGCACAGAAACTGTGCAAGGCATATCTTTGCAAACTGGCATAAACAGTACAAGGGTGAAGAGTTTAAGGAAGTTTACTGGAGGGCTTGCAGTGCTTATACTGAAGCTGATTACAATGTTTCTATCAAGGATATGTTAGAGTTGTTACCTGATGCAATGGAAGCTTATGTCAAACAGAACCCTAAATGTTTTTCAAGGTGTTTTCTTGACACTCATACAAAATGTGATGTAATAGTCAACAACATGGCAGAGACCTTCAATGAAACCATAGTTCAGGAAAGATCTAAGCATATCATTGACATGTTAGAGGATATTAGGGTTTCAGTAATGAGTAGGCTGACTATAAGGTACACAGAAATGTTAAAAAAAGATGTGATTGTGTGTCCTAGGGTGCAAAAGAAGCTTGATAAAGAGAAAATTTAGGCCCATAAATGTAAAGTATTCCCATCATCCCCTACTGTGTTTCAAGTAAGTGATTTTGATGATGTTTCAGTGGATATAGGTAACAAAACATGTACGTGCAGAAGGTGGGAATTATCTGGTATACCATGTAAGCATGTATGTGCAGTGGCAGGTTTTATTAAAAGGAATTCTGAAGAGTTTGTTCATGAAAGTTACCTTAAGGAGCAATACTTGAAGTCTTATCAGTTCACAATTCCACATTTGCCTAGTGAAAAGTATTGGCCGGTTGTATATTATCCTCTTGACCCACCTCCAGTCAAAGATATGCCTGGACGACCAAAGAAAAACCGAAAGAGAGATCCAAATGAAGATCCCAAGAGACCAGGAAAGTTGACAAAGCATGGAGTTGAGATGAAATGTAGTTATTGCAAGTCAACATTACACAACATAAGAAAATGCCCTGAAAAGGCTAAGGGTAAAGCCATTGTTGAAGGTGGTGGTGTTAAAAGGTCAAGGGGAAGGCCAAAGGGGAGGTCAACCAAAGCTTTTGAAAAGTCAACTCAAGCTTCTGAAAAGTCAACTCAAGTTTCAGAAAAGTCAACTCAGGTAACACAACAATTATCAGGTTCAAAGAGACCAAAGGGATTGCTAAAAGGAAGGTTCTATCAAACAAAGAAAAAATCAACTCAAGCTTCCCAAAAATCAACTCAACCAGACCAGTCAAGTCAACCACAACACTCAACTGCTTCTAAAAGGACAAGGGGAAGCACAAAGGGGAAGGCCAAAGTGAATGATGCTTGATGGTAGGAAGATCTCATGTTTTTTGGTTTGATGAATGAAACTTATGGTTTTTAAACCTTTGAATGTATTTTGTTAAACTTAGCTTTTGAACAACTATGTATAATGGTAAACTTATTTTATGTGTTTGATGAAATTGTGTATGCATATCATGTTTGTAGTCTGTTATACATTTGTTAAAGACAGAATTACAAATTTTGTCCTTTAAAAAAGCCAAATTACGGTTCGTGTCCTTTGTTAAGTTTCCTTGCAGGCGGTGTCCTTTAAACATTTTTTTCCTACACGTTATGTCCTTTACGCTAACTGGGTTAGAAAAACTCAGTTAAGTATGACATGTGCCAGACATGTGATGGGCATAATTGTAATTTTAGTGTATCTTTAAATTAAAAAAAAAAGAAAATATATATAATACCTTCCCCTCCTTTCTCTCTTCTTTTTCTCTAAGCCACCATCATCACCATAAACTCCGGCCACCATAAACTCCGGCCACCATAAATTCCGGCCACCGCAAACGATCCCTATCACCCGAACCCGACCCATCCTTTTCCAAAACCCGTATCCCTATCACCCGAACCCGACCCATCCTTTTCCAAAACCCTCCACTGACCACCATCGCCTGTTACCGTCTCCACCCGACCCCTACCATCGCCTATTACAGTCACCTAACCCGATTTTCCGGCGAGCCCACTTAACCTAACAAATCTGAGATCCGGGTTAACCTAACAGATCTGGTTATATTAGCCCACTTAACGGTTCCAATCCATTAATTCGTCGAACACCTGGCGTGCAATAATATTATCTTTTTTTTTTCTTTCCAATTTACAGGTTCGAGACCAGTGAGATGCAGGCGAGGTTTCTGGGGTCAACGCCTATGTTGACCGAGTCATGGAAGCTATGTGCACGAGCCAACGTGATGGCGGCTCAAGGGTTCTTGGTCGATGAAGTGGGTGGTGTTAGTTATGTTGCGTTTTCTGGGGTTCAATCGCTTGATGGATTGGAACCGTTTTGTGGGACGATGGTGCCTTTGTCGGTTGCCGGAGTCACGCCGGTGTACGACGGTGGGATGTTTTCGGCGGTGGAGACGGAAAATCGGATCTCAGATTTGTTAGGTTAAGTGGGCTAATATAACCAGATCTGTTAGGTTAACCCGGATCTCAGATTTGTTAGGTTAAGTGGGCTCGCCGGAAAATCGGGTTAGGTGACTGTAATAGGCGATGGTAGGGGTCGGGTGGAGACGGTAACATGCGATGGTGGTCAGTGGAGGGTTTTGGAAAAGGATGGGTCGGGTTCGGGTGATAGGGATACGGGTTTTGGAAAAGGATGGGTCGGGTTTGGGTGATAGGGATCGTTTGCGGTGGCCGGAATTTATGGTGGCCGGAGTTTATGGTGATGATGGTGGCTTAGAGAAAAAGAAGAGAGAAAGGAGGGGAAGGTATTATATATATTTTCTTTTTTTTTAATTTAAAGATACACTAAAATTACAATTATGCCCATCACATGTCTGGCACATGTCATACTTAACTGAGTTTTTCTAACCCAGTTAGCGTAAAGGACATAACGAGTAGGAAAAAAATGTTTAAAGGACACCGCCTGCAAGGAAACTTAACAAAGGATACGAACCGTAATTTGGCTTTTTTTAAAGGACAAAATTTGTAATTATGTCTTTGTTAAACTTAGAATTTTGTTTGTTTGTTTAGATTGGCCCTTGACTAGTTGCAGCAGGATGTGTTTATTCTGGTTGCAGCATGGTCATTTCATTTAGGGTCAAAATGGTTATTTATGAACATGTCATGCATGTCAAGAATGTGTTTGGTCAAAAAAGTTTGGATAAATTGTGGATATTTGGCCAGATTGTGCATGTTTGCAGCAGATACTTGGTCAAATTATCAAAATTGTGTATAGCAGATGTTATCTCAATTGTAGTATAGCATGTGTATGTTTATAGATTGTGGACATTTGTTAGCCAGATTGTGGACATTTATCTCAAATGTTTGTTAAAGTTAGGTCAAAAATGTTTGCCAGATTGTGTATGTTTGCAGCAGATCCTTGGCCTATGTCATGTATATAGGGTCAAATGGTCATTAATGGGCATTATGCTTATAGGGTCAAAATGGTCATTAATGCCCATGTTTAGTCAACTTATTGCAGCTGCATAAGTATGTTTGTTTAAATTGCAGCAATAGATATGCTTATAGGGTCACAATGGTCATTAATGGCCATTATGCTTATAAGGTCAAAATGGTCAATAATGCACATGTTTGGTCAACTTATTGCAACAACATAAGTTTGTTTGTTTAAATTGCAGCAGCAGATTATGCTTATAGGGTCAAAATGGCCATTTATATTGTCTTTGTTCCAAGTGGTCATTTATATGCAAAGGTGTATTGGTTTGTTCAAGAAAAACCAAGGTTTTTAACTTTCATTGCAGCTTTCATTTATACACTCATGAATTACTGGTTTTTAACCTGCTGTTTGACTTTTTATTAATGTTTTTTTAAGAGCAGTTTGACTTTTTGTATATGATGACTGACTTGTTTTGTTACAATCAACATTAGGGGAAAATGCAATAAAATAAGATTAGATTAACAATCAAGATTCCATAACAAAGATTAGATTAACAACTAGGATTCCATAACAAAGGTTCCATACATTAACATTACTAACAAAAATTCCATAGATTGTCATTAACATATATTTCACATATGTAATATCAACCATATAGCTATGACAACGACTACTAAACCTAAAACACATATAGTCTTCCAATTGGACTTCATTGACAACTGTTGTTTCAGGTTCAATCTCTTCTTGCAAAATAATGATCTGCAGCTTCAAATTCTCTATCTTCATTTCTTCAAATTCTGGATCTTTTCTTATATTGCAGTTGCATTGTCCACGTTGCTTCAAGAATTCATCAATTTCTTTTTTCCACATGAAGAATTTACAATCTTCGTTCTACTCATAAAATCAATTCAACCTAATCAGATTTGTAATTAAAAGCATGATACGTAATTAATCGTACTTACTGGCCATAAAGGGCAACCATAAAACTCATCCCCATTTCGAACACTTCTACGTCCAGCAACTCTAGGAATTGCAAGGATATCATGATTGCAATAGACATTTTCATCAACATCTAGCTTAAACCTTTTATAGTTTTTCTTGCCACGAGATGAAGAAGTGGATGATGAGCTCAATTCCATCTATCGATTGTTGTTCAATTGATCGATTTGGTGTTTTAGGGTTCTTCAATTCATCTTATTTGTGTTTTAGGGTTCAAATGGTAATAACCACGAGCCGGAACTAGTTAAATAAAGTGCCAATTGACACCTAAGATCTTAATACACAGTCAGCCGTCACGTAATCTGCCACGTAAGAAGTTTTTTGACAGCTGGGATAGCCATGTCAGCAAATCACTAACGGAGTTAACATCCGTTAGTCGCGGCCCGTTAAAAACAAATACATCAATAGTTGGAACGGTCAGCAGGCAAGTGTAAAGTTGGGACTGATATTTACCAATAGGGCATATTTGGGATTATTTAAAACCAATATTCCTTATTTTTTTGGTTGAAGATTACAAGTGTTGATCCCTTTGGGCACCAGCTGTTATACATCGATTAATGTTGGGGAATTTATTCAGAAAACAGGTATCCAAGGAAATCTAAGAGTCATGAGAGCACTTTCATATCAAAACTATTATTGGTTCCCAAATGTTTTGACCGGATAAAACTCAGACGAGAAAGAATAGAGTATGAATTTTGTGAGAGATTTTGATCAACCAGAATTAATCATATGATCAAGCGATTAGTTTTCCTGTTAGTTTTCATCAAAAATTTAATAACGAAATTTAATTAAATTAAAGTAAATTAAATTTCTAATGCGATTTTAATGAAGCAACATATATCCAAAATAAAAAATTCCAAGCTAACCTAGCGGCAGCTTGATCCCTGCCAGGGCAGCGCCCCTAATTAGACCCTTCTACCTGCAGGGGGCGTCCCCCCCTTCCCCCCCCCCCCCCCCAAATTGCTGCCAAGGCAGCGTTGCCCCCTTGGAACCCCATAAATTTTTCTAATGCGATTGCATGAACCTTATACAAGGTGCATGATTGATTAACTTCAAACCGGCCTGGGGCGCGGGTTCGAACCCCTTAGGCCCGGTTTTGCTTATTTTTTTTATTTCTTTTGTTTTTTAATTGTTTTAATCATAATACAAGGATAATAAACATTACTTTAACGAGACCGAACCCTAAACTTACATTTTTCTTGTCATGAACCTTCATTTATTGATTTATACATAATATATATACATGTATGTGTTTATAAGTAAAAAAAGAAAGAAAGAAAGAAACTAATATTTTGTTACCTTTCCGATTAATAAACCGAACTAGTAACCTATTAACGTCCGAAATAAATTTTCGTTTAATACATATATTAACATATATATTATTATAATATTTAACATTATTATATATAATAGTTATTTTTCAATACATATGGTATTTCAATCAAGCGTAAATACAAAATAATGATAGTAAAGATACGTTTAATTTTCTTATTGTTAAATATATTTCATTTGTAAATTTAACATAATAATAATAATAATAATGATGATAGGCCTAATAATATTTTAATCAAACTTAAACCCAATCGAATCCCAAATCCGTTATAAGACTTGATAATTTACCGTTTTAAATTAATTTATAACTAGGAACTATTGTAGACGCATCTCGAGGAGCTCGACTACTTTCACTTTAATTTTATATTCGTTTCATCTTCGCTATCCACCCGTTAAGGTAAGTAAATGCACATCCCCCTTTTTACCGTTTTACATTTTGGGGGCGTTATGCGTTCACAAGTTAATTAGACTACCATTTTCACTACAATTCCATTATTTGCGTAATATGAAATTGCTCGATTAGTTGATACGTGTGAATTGTGACTATGTGTTTATTATGAGTTATGATTGTTGGTATCTCATCCTCATCCTCGTTATTAAGATCATACGCCATCAAAGTAGCTCGTTATCTATGTGATTCGAGTGAAAAAACAACTTTTTATATTATTGTTATGCTAGTTGTAGTAGTTCATGTTTATCGCAAGGAATTGTCTTTTTCAATATTATATATATTCAAAAACCGTGATTACTTTCTCAACTTTATGTTGACAAACTATATATTTTCACGACGCATGACGCAGGTAGCTATCTGGGATGAAGAAAGGAATTAAAGAGTCGTTTGGACCATAGATTGCGTGACGAATAAAGACTTATTTATTTTTATCTTAATCATTTAATTGTAATGATTATATCCGTTTAAGACGATGTTTGTGCGTTGCGTACTTTATGAAATGAATAATTTAGATATTAACACGTGTAATTTACTTTAGTGTATTTTGAGTTATGATGCAATTATGTCGCGCCCCGACATGTTCCGTCGTAGGTTAGGATGTGACAAGTCTCATATCTTATGATTTACAGTCCACATAAATTTTCAACAAAATATAAGGACCCAAGTGAAAGTAGAAAGAAAATTAATACGTTGCTTTCTTAATCTGGTCCTTAGTTTGTCTTTTAAATATATATTACGCAATTATATATATATTACATTTACGGGAGTTGTTTGGCTTCAATAGTTGTCCATGATGCTTTAGCCATTGTACCTACATGTTTTACTTCCACGTGTCTCTCACCTTTCCACGTTGCTTCTTCCACTTCTACACATTTCATCTCTTCAACATCTACAACTCAAAAACATAAATCTGAGCAGAAGAACACCATATGAGTCATAGGGTTTTGTGTTTCATATTTCTCTTATCTGTCTCATTTTTACTTTCTCCTCTGCCAAAAACTCCGGCCAAGCGTGCTTTCTGTCTGTCTATGACAGAGGCGGACGTTGGTAAACCGTCGTTGCCGATGGCCGTTTAAGGTCGTCTTTGGTAGCGACGGTGGCAGTTGCCGGTTCCGTTTTGGAATCCTAGGTAAGACAGTGATTGTGTTCTTAACTTTGCGTCTCTTTCTTCTCCGGCACCATCTTCTTCAACCAAACCTACTGTTGCCGGTTTCTATTACGAAGCCCTAGGCACCGGTGGTGTTTTATGGTGGTGAGTTTCTTTGATTACGGGATGAAATGTAGAGATTATTCTCATTGTAGTAGCGATTTTTGGTTGTTTATGGCTTCAAGGTTGTGATCGGATATGTTATTGTTGTGGATATGAGGAGGTGGGTTGGGTTTTCACGGCTAACCTACTACTGCCGGTTCCTTTTTTGAAACCCTATGTAGCAGTGGTGGTATAGTTTTTGTGATCGGAACCTTCATCTTCACCCTTACGTGTGTCAACGGTTGTTGTTATTGGCTGGTATGCTTTGTTAATGTCATGGTTTTTGAAAGTGATTTATCCGAGTGTACATTATGCTTTATGTGTTGTACTTGAAATTGGTTAACTTTTACATCAATTGTTGATATCTTCGATGGGAAATAGTCCGTTGGCTGTTGTTCATTGTTTGTGGTGTTTGTTTGTTCGTCTTTGTGGTTTCTTTGTTGCCAGCGACTTTTGGGTCGTGTATGGCAGCCGCGGATCTGCAATGTGTGGGGTTCAAGGTTATGATGAGTCGTGGATTGTTTATATAACTTTGATGCGATGCTCTAATTACGGGTTGAAATGATGAGATTGCACTCATTTTAGTGGTGGATTCTGGTTGTTATGGGTTGAAAGGTGTTCAAGGTTTCTATGATGATGGTTTGCAACCAATCCAAGCACATCTGACATCTGATGTCACCGTTGCGGCTCCTTTCTTATGAGCTTTACTTTTCTCTACTATATAGAAGGTTGATTGTATGTCTTTTGCTATGATGGCACTCCATTATTTGGAATGGCAACGTATGTTGCAACCATAACGGAGATCTTAGCCTTCATTTTGTACATTTAGTTCATTTGTGCTATGATGATGATTTGAAACCAAGCTGAGCACATCAAATGCTTCTAAATTCTGATCAAATTTTGAAGTGAAAAACGTACTAATTATCGATTTATGGCTATGATGAACTTTGGTTTTAGACGTGGCATTGTATGTTGCAGCCGTGATACGACCTATGCCTCAAGTTGACAATTTAATATTCGTTTATGGTATGTGATGATGCCTATGGCTATGATGATGTTTGGTTTACTTTTTAATCTTTTGACTCGGATTTGACCTTTGGAAGTATGATGGTTATGCTTGTAATTCCACCTTTCAAATCGATTTATGGCTACGATGATGTTTTTTTTTATATTGTAGGCTAGAAATAATGCAAGAGTCGTGTTTCCTGGTTTAATTTATAGCATGTGACAAATGATTAACTTATTTCACGCCCCATATAACCTTTAACATGAATGTAAACATGAAAGCTGAAAGGAAATCAGCTTATGTGAAAAGTTAATTCATCTTAGGTTGACTAGAGACATCCAATTTGAGGTCGTTACGTCTTAGAGTTTATATAAAGTTGTGCTAGCAGCTAGCTAGTTACATGCCAATGCACCAAAGATCAAAGAAAGCATTATCATCTATCAAGGTTGAATAAAGAACACATATCAATAAACATGTTAGTTGTGTTCGTCAGTATCAAAACATTAATCTTAGTAGTTCTTTATCATTATAAACTAAGCAGCTAATATGGAAAAATATCGGATAACGGTCAAGGACCGATATCTGAGATATCGGTTATCGCAGTGAGATATCGTTGGGATACCTATAATTTTAATATCATGTAAAATTCATATAAATAGCTATTTAGCACTAATAATTCAGTATAGTCTCCTACCATTAACAAATTAACCTTTTGTAACTTGCAAAACACTAACAACTGTAGCAAGTAAGACTTAAAACACTAACATTGAACACTAAGAGTAGATAATTAAGACTTAAACTCTGATATTGGGAATATCGGTTAAATATCAGTCCAATATCGGTTAAATGTCAGTCAATATCGCTGATATTATCGGTATCGACATTCTGACTGATATTTCACCAAGGGACCGATAACCGATATATCACTGATATATCGGTGATATGTCGGCGATATTGACTGCATAGATTATAAAATTACGAGCCATAAAATGAAGGTTTTAAAGGGGAAATATTTTGTAGATCAACAACAAGCCATCCGCTAAAAAGATATGCAAATAAGTTATATAATTTTCTCAACTTTAAAAGATTCGCCATCCGCCAACAAGTCATCCGCTAAAAAGATCCGCCAACAATTCATTTGTTTTAGATATGACAGAGAAGAAGATAGATGGGTTTGGGGAGGTGACGGCTCGTATGTTTTTCGTTGCCCTTGATGAAGAACAATTATATAGAGCTAAGTCTTTACCTCATGACATAATTATTCTAGGATGGAATTACTGGAAGCCTATGAAGGTGAACATGGTTATTTGGTGGGCTCTTCTTAATCGTCTCTCAACGCTCTATAATTTATTAAAAAGGAAGGTGATGCATGGTTCGAGTATTTGTATGTGCCGTAAGTCGGAGGGAGAGTAAGTTGATCATTTGTTCACTAGTTGCTATGTGTCCTCAGTGGCGTGGAACAACATTGGCAAACGGTGTAACATAGCCCCTTTCTTTGTGCCCTTAGTTAATAGTATTCTAGACATCCCTAACAAGGTTCCAAAGATAGGACACAAGAGACAGACGATGAGATCGATTATCATGGTGGCAATATGGAGTATATGGGGAGCCCGAAACAATTTAATCTTCGAGAACGAGCCCATAAAGATTGATAACGTTCTTTGTGAAATAAAAGTGTTAATTTTTTTATAAAAAATAGAGAGAAGTGTTTGGACATAGATTGGTCTATATGGCAAAGCTTGACTTTGTAATTTGGTTTGGTTGTACTCTAGGCCATACCCTGCTAGCTACTCCGGTTTACCACCTTTGAAAATCATTAGCAATGGTTTTATGTCATCGGAAACGGAAACCGAACCTTTGAAAATTGAAAACGACGGCCAAAACTTAAAGTAAAAAATCAACCGTAAAATCAAATCAATGACCGGTTTAAACTGTTTTACGGTTACAAACTGAACAATAAACATCCATAAACTTGTTATATGATTACCAAGGATTGCGTTTTCTGCTGCATCGCACAAACACACGTCTAATATATTACAAATTTATAGTAGACGTTTTTATTGAAAAGGGACCTATTTCGTAAATATTGGACTTTTAATGGCCCAAATTCTCACGCCATTTTATGTAGCCTATAAAACCATTTGTGTTCTTTACCAGCGCATTTCCAATATATCCCTTAAATTTTTATAAGAGATTTTTATAAATTACAAGATGGAGCTAAAAGTGGTTGTGAGTGAAGAAGAAATAAAAATTAGTGATTTTTTTATAAATTTGAAGAAAGTTTGTATGCCCTCACTTATTTTTTAATATTTGTTAACACTGATTGTGAGTAGTAGAGACAAAAATTATAATAATAAAGGTGGGGCAAGTTATTCTACAAGGGAAGACAAAAATGAGAATGATGAGAATAATTTATAGTCACATAAAAAAACCCTTCAAAAAAATTAAAAATAAATAAATAAAAAATCATAACTCAAAATTTGATAAAAAAACAAAAAAGTAAAAACACAAAAATGTTTCCACCGTCTTCCTCGTTCTAAAAAAAACTCAAAAAAGACACAATGTTAAATGAAAAAGACCATTTTGTCTTTTTGTTTATCATTGTGTTTTGTGTTTATTTTCTTCATTGATTGTATCTTTTTTCCTTGACATTGTGTCTATTTTTTTTTATATCGTGTTATATTTTGTTCGGCATTGTGTCATACTTTGCGATTTATTGTGTCTTTTTTAGTTATAATTGTGTCTTTTGTTCATTTTCGTCATTGTGTCTTTTGTCTCTACATTGTGGTTTTTCGGAGTTGTTTTTTTTTTGGGACGAGAATGACAAGGGAAACATTTTTGGTTTTTAAACCTTTTCGTTTTTTATTTATATTTTGAGTTTTTAATTAATTTTTTGGAATTTTTTTTAGAGGTTTTTTTGTGTGGCCACAAATCCTTCTCACACTTCTCATTTTTGTCTCACTTTATATTTTAACAATTCTCTAGTAAAGATATAAAAGTTATTATTTAAATAAATATGAGAGAGAAATATAGTATTTTTTAATGTAATTATATAGATAAAATTAGTATGGGCTGATAATACTCGAGTCCACTAAATTTGTTGTTGGAATAAAGTGAATTTGTGGTTAGGTAATCCTGTCCGTCTCATTTGATCATTGGATAAAAATCTGAGTTCATGAATATCATTTTGTTTCAAATAAAATAATTGATAATTCAATAAATATTTGAAGATGCCACTATTAATTAATTAAAGTATTTATTAGATTACGTGAATCATTGATGTGGTTTCAAATTACGATTCTGTCCTTCATGAAACTATTTACAGATCAATTACATATTTCTTTTTATATTTCTATTTTTATAGACACTAGCTAGTCTAGTTCCAATAGTTGGTCTCAGTCCAACTCATTAAACCGACCATGTAGAGTTGGTCTGAACTGGAACAGGAATCTGCTTTTCCGATCAGTATTTACACACATCTGGTCTCAGCCCAGCCCGTTCCTATTTGGTCCTTGAATCTGGTTGTGTTATACGTGGCCATAGGTAGGTCCACCAGTTTGACTTATAGATTTGTATCACATGATTCATGTACTAAAAAAATCACTAAGCCTAAGACCATCTTTAATGGATGATTCTCGAATGTTTTAAAAGAAAAAGAATGCGATGTGGAAGAGATAGATGGTAATGTGTATGAGAGAATTTGTAATGAGATTCTTGAGGAAGAATCTTTATGAAGTGGGGTGGGGGGGGGGGATAGAACCTATTTTTGATGGGTTATATACCATGTGACACATAAAAACACTATCTAAAAATTGATGCTCTAAATATGATTTAAAAATGTGATAATTATTATAAATTGACCAAGTCTTTTGTACGTGTAATTTGGAGTGATTAACTATTTACATGATAATTAGTCTTAAGAGTCTTCTATGTGGACCTCAATATCGAAGAAAAATCAACTTTTTTGATATGTAAATAATGAAATAAAATTTTAACAATAACTGTGTTTCATTTTTAATGTATTTGTTTTACAAAATGTGATAATTATTATAATTGACCAAGTCTTTTGTACGTGTAATTTGGAGTGATAAACTATTTACATGATAATTAGTCTTATGAGTCTTCTATGTGGACCTCAATGTCGAAGAAAAATCAACTTTTATGATACGTAAATAATAAAATAAAACTTTAACAATAACTGCGTTTTATTTATAATGTATTTATTTTACAGATCACGTAGTTTGATATTATAAAAACATGAGATAGAGACAGTTCTCTAATACATAGAAATTGACAAAGATGGGCATTTGTAACCTCAGTTTATATAAAGCTAGGCATATGTGTTAATAGATCCAGCTTATATAAGATTACCACATTTTGAGCAACACGATGATAAATAACATTTGTCGTAAACATTTTGTGCTTCCTGTTTTATCCTATATTTCTTTAGTACTTGTGTTGGCATCATTCAAGACTACAAGTGCCACTTCCCTTGGCCACCAAAACGGAGAAGGATCTGGTCATTATGAGTGCTTCGATAAGGAAAGAGATGCTCTTCTTCATTTCAAAGCATACATTCATAAAGACCCATTTGGATATCTCTCTACATGGACACTTGAAGAAGGCGCAACCGATTGCTGTCAATGGAATGGAGTCACTTGCAACAACAAAACCGGTCATGTTACAAGCCTTGACCTACACTTAGGTAATCTTGAAGGTAAGCTTAGCCCTGCATTGATTAACTTAAGCTACTTGAATGATCTTGACCTTTCTGTAAATTCATTTACTGGGTCCATTCCCGTGTCCATTGGTTCCTTGACTGAATTAAGGCACCTTCGCCTTTTCGATAATTCTTTTAGTGGAAGCATTCCGAAGTCCATTGGTTCCTTGACTCAGCTAAGGGACCTTAGCCTTTCCTACAATTCTTTTTATGGAACCTTGCCTCCAGAACTAGGAAACCTCACAAACTTGAAAGCACTTTCACGTAATTACGTGGGTAGTTGTACGATTGGAAACCTAGACTGGCTGGCTCATTTGTCTCAGTTGGAGGAGCTTATTATGGATGGTATTTCTTTAGCCAGGGAAAATAATTGGGTAAATGTGATTCTAGGCCTTAAGAAACTATCAAACTTAAGTTTATGTGCATGTGATCTCCTGCAAGTCATTCGTCCATATTCTTACTCATATATCAACTCTTCTTCTTCAATAATTGTTAGCCTGTATCTCATGAACAACAATCTCAACTCATCCATGTATCATTGGTTGTCTCCATTAACTAGCAACAGAATGATATATCTTGATAAATCTCACAACAAATTAATCAGCATTCCCCGATTTCTTGGAAATCTATGTAGTTTGACATTTTTAGATATTTATAACAACTCAATGCCTTTCAAATTTCCTGATTACCTTAGAAACTTGTCTGGATGCACTTTGGGTAGATTAAAACATTTGGATGTTTCACATAACCAATTAATAGGGTCAATTTCTGATGACATCCAAAAGTTTTCATCCCTTCAATCGTTACACTTATCTAATAATCAGTTAAATGGAACTTTAAGTGAACTAGTGTGGCAACTACCCAAGCTTCAAGTTCTAGAGGTTTCTTCCAATTTTCTTAAAGGTGTGATCTCTAAAAACATTGGAAAGACGAAGATTTTTTCTATAAATCTTTCAAATAACTCACTCGAAGGAGTTCCTTTGGAAGCTCACATGTCAAACCGTTCCACTACAGAAAGGATCGACTTAAGCTCTTGCAACTAGGTCCCGGTTTCCCTAAATGGGTTCACACACTAAAAAATCTTACTCATATCGACATTGCCAATACTAGAATTTCAGACACAATTCCAAAGGAATTTTGGAATACGTGGTCTTTTCGATTGACATATTTGAATCTCTCTTCCAACAACATTACTGGAAAAGTAACAAATTTGTTATCAAATTTTGACCCTGAATTATCAATATTAGATTTGAGTTCCAATCACTTTTATGGTCCTATAACTAACGTTCCTTCCTCTTTGGAAAGGTTAGATCTTTCCAAAAACAATTTCTTTGGAGAAATATCCTTTTTGTGCCAAATTAGTGGTGATGTTTTTTACTTTCTTGATCTCTCCCACAACTCATTCATGGGACAAATTCCAGATTGTTTGTGGCATTTTAAAGAACTTACAGTTCTTAGTCTGGGATATAACAATCTATCTGGAAAGCTTCCTGCTTCTGTTGAGTATTTGATCAATCAAGAGGTTTTGTATTTATACAAAAATAACTTCTCGGGAGAATTGCCCTTATCTTTAAAGAATTGCACCAAGTTAACCTTTTTGGAATTAGGGGTCAACAAGTTTTCTGGCCACGTGCCTCATTGGATTGGGGAAAATTTGTCAGGGTTATATGCTCTTAGCCTAACATCAAATAATTTATTTGGAACCATCCCTTCGCAATTATGTCAGTTGCTAAAACTACAAATTCTAGATTTGTCAATGAACAATCTATATGGAACCTTCCCCTCATGTCTCAATAATCTCACTGCCATGGTTCAAGATGGATTCTCACCTTACCAAAATGTTCACTTTTATTCTTGTTTGACCACAATATGCGAAAGAAAAGGTGGCTTTAGCAGTCTTGGTAATTATGTTGACCATGCGATGATCAAGTGGCAAGGGAGTGTACGTGAATTCAGCATCAATCTAGTATTGTTAAAGAGTATTGATCTTTCAAGTAACAATCTAACAGGAGAAATCCCATACGAACTTACTTGTCTCCGTGGACTTATTGCACTAAATTTGTCAAACAATTTTATACATGGGAAGATTCCACATAATATTAGCAAGATGAAAAATCTGCTAACTCTAGATCTATCTAAAAACAATCTTTCTGGAGGGTTGCCATCAAGCATGTCTCAAATGGATTTATTAAACTATTTAGACATGTCGCATAATAACTTGTCAGGGAGAATTCCATCAAGTACTCAACTCCAGTCCTTTCAACCTTCAAAGTACAATGGAAATGCCGGTCTATGTGGACTTCCCCTTTCCAAAATTTGTCCTGGAGATGAAGAATTAAAAGTTCCACAACTCATTGATAAAAGTGAGGATAATTGGGAAGACAAAGATGATCATGAGAGATTGTTTTATATTGGCGGGGCTACTGGTTTCGCAATCGGTTTTTGGACAACATGTGCCACTTTACTTGTCAATCATCGTGGGAGAAATGCTTTTTTTTTTCACTTTATTGATAGGTTGAAAGATTGGGTTTATGTGAAGGTGATGGTGTTCATTGCAAAATTGCAAACTGTATTACATCCATAGTTTGTTGAATTCCATTCTTCTTTTTTACTTTTGTTAATTTGGTCGATCTACTTATTGTTGATTTTGTTGTTATATGTGATGTAAGAAAATGCTTCTCTTGTATTTGGTTATTGTTTTTAAGTCCCCTTTATCAATAAAATTGCCACCAAAACTATGCGAGGCCATTTCATTGTATTGTCCCAAATATGACATCATGTAATGTATAAGCATGAGTACCGAGTGTAGTTAAGTCATATATATGAGTGTTCACATGATTTAATCGCTATTCTTAAGAAGTTATCTTAAATTTCAATGAAACAAATATGTGAACCAAAGAAAAAGAAATAGAATGATAGAAGAAAGGTATGAATAATAGTATTCACAACTTCGTGGGTTATTTGCATGACTAGGAACGAGGTAATCTTTATCGCAAATGGCTTCGAAGTTAATTTTTTTATTAAATCCTTCATTTTCTTTCCTATAGATAGTTAATCGGAACAACAAAATTAGTGTATCTTGGACCAAACGGATGAAAAATCCAGTTCTATTGATGTAATTTTCTTTTTGGGAAGTTTGGTTAGCTGATTTTAACCATCTTCGTTATATATAATATTTTTGCTGTTAAAAGAAACATAAATGTGAACCAGCCTAAATAGACTCTAGTAACATGAACAAATAATAGTCCGACCTCTAGTCTTAACACTATATGAATTCTTAAATGCACAATACAGGACTTTCCTGCTATTGTTGCACTCTAATGGAAGCAAGGCCATAGAGAAGACCCTTAATGATACATTCATGAAGTGCATGATAACTTTCATCCCGGGTTGTTCGTTATATGATATAATGATGAATGATAAAACTGGGGTGTGAACAGAGCTACCCTGTTTTTTTACATGTATATAAAAGATATTTTTACAATATTCTAATCTATAAAGTTAAAACTTGGTCAATAAATTTTATTCATGAATTAAATCTGACATATAGCAAGACTTGATCAATTATTTGTTCTATTAATTAGTTGCGGGCCCATAACTTGAGACAAATCTAATAGATGGGAAGCACAATGTGTACGGAGAATAACCATAATCAGTCCCAAGATGTAAATTTCCTAACTTACTAATTATAAGTTACACATACACAACTCTAGTATCATGATTAAACAAAACTCGAATATCACTAATCAAGTAACTAATTGTATGGTATGCCATTAAAAATGTAGAAGAGAAATTATGTATTATGTTATCATTATTCTGAATAATATGTTGCAGTCTTAATCTGGGCCCCTTAAGTTTGAAATTATCTGATGGAGAAAGTATGTAATAAATACAAATTGCAAAGACTTGAGAGTCTTTGAACGTCCAGTTCGGGGCAAAAATGAACTTATTCCAAAACATGTTTAGTTTCGTATGCTCCATGTCTACCCAAATTTTGAACACATTCGTTGGCATGCGAATGTTGAATGAAAATCAAAATTTTCTTGAAATCAAACAAATATTAACTTTAAAATAAGTGCCACTGCCAAGAACGAACCATGGATTTACTTATGAGGTGCATACACACTCAGAGGCGGATCCAGGAATTTTCACTACGAGGGGCACAAAATTGAATGCATTAAAAATGGATCGGGTCAAAGAGAAAAAGGTCGGCCAACCATTTTGGAAGCACAAAGCGGAATAAACTTTTGGGGCACATGATGATATTTGGTCTTTTTACACACCATCTTTGAAAGTTAAAACACATTTTATATTTTATATAAATAACATTATAACATATAATAATTAAGTTGCAATTTGGACTCATCTCTTATGACCTTTAGTGACGGAACCGAAAACTTTTAATCGGAAGGTCAAATTATAAATTTTTGTTTATATATGTTCCGTGAACTTACTGAAAGTAATTGATAATAATAGGAGGGTCACAAATTATATTTTCAAAATAACTTTTTACATATAATGTTTTTACATAAAATAATATTATTCCTTTTTTTTGACAAACTAAAATTATATATCAAAATAAATAATATAATTGTTGCGTAAGACAAAAAAATAGAAAGTTCTATTAATATATAAAAAAGAATTAATAAAAAGACAAAAATAAACTATTAATTCCACAATGATGAAGATTTAAATTAAAAGGAAAAACAAGATTAGGATTTTTAATTAAATAATACATGGTTATAATTCAGCCTCAAAACAAACAAACAAACAAACAAAGGCATTTAACTCATCTTCCTCATTCTCTTTCTTATCTTCATATTCTTCAAAAACATCGCCGGACCATTGCAGCTCAAGGCTTCCCTGTGAATCCAACGATGACGGTAACCAACGGTGGGCACAGACCGGTGCTGGACGGTGGGCACAGACTGACTGTTGAGTCATAATATACTAATGCGTGCCTATAAACGTGGTATTCCGACAGCCGGACGGTGGGCACCGGCCCACCCTAGTTATAAGCTGGATCTGCCCCTGTACACACTTTATTAAACTCAATATTACACTAGAGTTATTATAAACCTACAACACTACAGATTTACCAGAATGATGAATCAACAGACTAAAACACTTGGACAACTAGATCAATAACAGTCTCAACTATCAAAAACTACATACGAACTTAACTTCTAAACCCGTTTCTTGTGACGCGTGTATACCGAGTGGTCTATAGAAGGATATTATTTTATACCATAATATTGTAGTTTAATTAACATCTAGTTAAATCTTGCTCATACCAAACAAACCCCCGTCTACTAGATTCCCTCGTTCACTACCAAATTATTGTACACTAACTATATAATACACATTCTATAGTTTTCACTTAACTATAACATGAAAATTGACTATCGACATTGCTTTTACATCAGATATGAAAACCCCTCTCATAAATACAGATAGACACACATCTTGGATTCACTATTGACGTCTAATTTGAGTTTGGCTGCTTTAAACTTGAGTTTATATAAAGCTTGATATGGGCATATGCGTTGATGTATCAAATTATGAAAACATATATCAACACACTCCTAAAACATTATGGCAAATAATATCTGTCATAAGTTTCTGCATCTTGTTCTCTCACATTTCTTTTTTGGAATATTGGTTTTAAATAATCCCAACTATGCCCTATTGGTAAATATCAGTCCCAACTTTACACTTGCTAGCTGACCGTCCCAACTATTAATGTATTTGTTTTTAACGGGCCGTGACTAACGGATGTTAAGTCCGTTAGTGATTTGCTGACGTGGCCATCCCAGCTGTCAAAAAACTTCTTACGTGGCAGATTACGTGGCGGCTGACTGTGTATTAAGGATTATTAAGATCTTTTTAAGTGTAACACAAACAAAAAACAAAACAGATTCCTCTTTTACTCAACGAAGAACAAGCCCTAATTTCTTTAGACGAAGAACAAACCCTAATTGCTCGACGATTGAACTCCGATGGGTGATAACATCAACATCGACTTCAAGACTGGTGGGAAATTTGATGTCAATCCTCCAAGATTAAGGTATGTTGGGGGAAAAACAACGTCATTAGGGTTAGATGTTGATAAGCTTTCATATTTTGAGCTACTAGGTTATGCAATGGATTATGGTTCATATGTAAAGAAAGAAGATTTGTTCTTGTATTGCTTGATACCTGGTGATGGTCGGGTTAAACTGTTAGATAGTGATGGAGTAGTAAATGAGATGGTATCTTTGGTTGGAGCTGATGAAAGGTTAGTTATATACGTTCAAACTGAAAAGCTAAGGAAACCGAAACCACAGCCAAGTAACCTTGAATCCCAGCCCACTACCCCTCAAGCCCAGCCAACTAACACTGAAGCCCAACCTACTACCCAACCCATTATTCAGCCTAATAACCCTCAAGCCCAGCCAACTAACACTGAAGCCCAACCCACTACCCAACCCATTATTCAGCCCACTAGCCCTCTATCTCATCCAACAGTGCATACTAACCTTCAATCCCAGCCAACCATTTCTATAACACAAACTGGATCTTGCTTGAGCCCTGGGAGGTACAGCAAACTTACAGCAAAAAAACAAGTAGGCATCACCAAGGCTAATGCAAGAAGACAGTTAACTCCAACTACCAAATTTGAACTACCACCAACTATAAATACTTCACTACCAATTGATAGTAGCTCAGATGAGTTAGATGAAGATTGTGATGATTCTGATGATGAGTCTTACAATGTAAATTTGGATGATGATGGATCTGATGATGAAGAACTGAGAGAGTCAATTGTTGCAAGAAAACAAGTACATGAAGAGGTTGTTGCAACCCAAAAGAAGGTGCTTGAGGAGTGTTTGAAAGAATCTGGACATGCTGGTAAATTGGTTGAGGACTGCTTGAAAGGAGGTGCTGATGCAGGGCCCTCATATTTAGATACATATAGTAGTTATGAGGATTCAGATGGTGATGTTAACTCATCTGGAGAGAGTGAAGATGATAACATCAGAGGGAACAAGTACAGACAAGATGTTCCAGTTGTAGGTAACTAAACTAAGTGGGACAATTTCAAGTGGGTTGTTGGAATAAGGTTCCCTGGTAGGGATGCTTTTAAAGATGCTATTAGGAAATATGCTGTGACAAATGGTAGAAATCTATTCATTAGTGACAGTAACAAGAACAGAGGCGGGAGATTAGGTATCAAGTGTGTGGAAGGGTGTCCATTTAGTTTGTATTGTTCATTTCATAAGGGAAAAAGTTGTTATATTGTTAAAGGAGTAAAGGGCAAGCACAACTGCCAAAGGGACATGATAAGGAATAGGCAATTGACTTCTACCTTCATTGCTAATGAGTTTTTGCCAATGTTCAAGACAAAACCAAACTGGTCTGCTAAAAACATTCAAACAACTGTTAGAGAAAAGTATAAGGTGATCATAAATAAATGGATGGCTTATAACGCCAAAAGGAATGCTTATAAGAAGCTTCATGGGTCCATGAGGGACCATTACAGCAAACTTGCATCATACATAGCAGCTTTAAGGAATGCTAACCCAAGTTCAACATTTGAACTCTTAACTGCCCCACCAGGGTTCCTAAGGGAGGATTCAGATGCATCTTCATCATTGGAGTCTTTCTTCAGGTACAATTTCATTTTCATCATTAGATAGTAATAAATTATTAAATTCATCTTGATCATTAGAGTTTATTTTTCAAGTTGTTTGTATGTTTTGATGGTTTGAAGAAGGGATTCCTAGCAGGTTGTAGGAAGGTTTTATGCCTAGATGGGTGTTTTCTTAAAACCTTTCTATGAGGTATTTCACTGGCTGCTGTAGGTAGGGATGCAAATAACCAGATGTATCCTGTAGCATGGGCTGTTGTTGAAGGTGAAAATAATGACAGTTGGGAGTGGTTTATGGATGAGCTGAGGAAATGTCTGGAAGTCAGTGATGGTGGAAAGGGTTGGACACTAATCTCAGACCAACAAAAGGTATATCTATATTTTAGGTATTTTAGTTGTCACATTTACATGGACATTCTAACATTTATAATGATATGTTAGGGATTGGTTAATGCTGTACATTTGGTGTGGAAGAATGCTGAGCACAGAAACTGTGCAAGGCATATCTTTGCAAACTGGCATAAACAGTACAAGGGTGAAGAGTTTAAGGAAGTTTACTGGAGGGCTTGCAGTGCTTATACTGAAGCTGATTACAATGTTTCTATCAAGGATATGTTAGAGTTGTTACCTGATGCAATGGAAGCTTATGTCAAACAGAACCCTAAATGTTTTTCAAGGTGTTTTCTTGACACTCATACAAAATGTGATGTAATAGTCAACAACATGGCAGAGACCTTCAATGGAACCATAGTTCAGGAAAGATCTAAGCATATCATTGACATGTTAGAGGATATTAGGGTTTCAGTAATGAGTAGGCTGACTATAGGGTACACAGAAATGTTAAAAAAAGATGTGATTGTGTGTCCTAGGGTGCAAAAGAAGCTTGATAAAGAGAAAATTTAGGCCCATAAATGTAAAGTATTCCCATCATCCCCTACTGTGTTTCAAGTAAGTGATTTTGATGATGTTTCAGTGGATATAGGTAACAAAACATGTACGTGCAGAAGGTGGGAATTATCTGGTATACCATGTAAGCATGTATGTGCAGTGGCAGGTTTTATTAAAAGGAATTCTGAAGAGTTTGTTCATGAAAGTTACCTTAAGGAGCAATACTTGAAGTCTTATCAGTTCACAATTCCACATTTGCCTAGTGAAAAGTATTGGCCGGTTGTATATTATCCTCTTGACCCACCTCCAGTCAAAGCTATGCCTGGACGACCAAAGAAAAACCGAAAGAGAGATCCACATGAAGATCCCAAGAGACCAGGAAAGTTGACAAAGCATGGAGTTGAGATGAAATGTAGTTATTGCAAGTCAACATTACACAACATAAGAAAATGCCCTGAAAAGGCTAAGGGTAAAGCCATTGTTGAAGGTGGTGGTGTTAAAAGGTCAAGGGGAAGGCCAAAGGGGAGGTCAACCAAAGCTTTTGAAAAGTCAACTCAAGCTTCTGAAAAGTCAACTCAAGTTTCAGAAAAGTCAACTCAGGTAACACAACAGTTATCAGGTTTAAAGAGGCCAAGGGGATTGCTAAAAGGAAGGTTCTATCAAGCAAAGAAAAAATCAACTCAAGCTTCCCAAAAATCAACTCAACCAGACCAGTCAAGTCAACCACAACACTCAACTGCTTCTAAAAGGACAAGGGGAAGCACAAAGGGGAAGGCCAAAGTGAATGATGCTTGATGGTAGGAAGATCTCATGTTTTTTGGTTTGATGAATGAAACTTATGGTTTTTAAACCTTTGAATGTATTTTGTTAAACTTAGCTTTTGAACAACTATGTATGATGGTAAACTTATTTTATGTGTTTGATGAAATTGTGTATGCATATCATGTTTGTAGTCTGTTATACATTTGTTAAAGACAGAATTACAAATTTTGTCCTTTAAAAAAGCTAAATTACGGTTCGTGTCCTTTGTTAAGTTTCCTTACAGGCGGTGTCCTTTAAACATTTTTTTCCTACACGTTATGTCCTTTATGCTAACTGGGTTAGAAAAACTCAGTTAAGTATGACATGTGCCAGACATGTGATGGGCATAATTGTAATTTTAGTGTATCTTTAAATTAAAAAAAAAAGAAAATATATATAATACCTTCCCCTCCTTTCTCTCTTCTTTTTCTCTAAGCCACCATCATCACCATAAACTCCGGCCACCATAAATTCCGGCCACCGCAAACGATCCCTATCACCCGAACCCGACCCATCCTTTTCCAAAACCCGTATCCCT
>NW_027501862.1:0-34976 GCF_021521415.1 Bidens hawaiensis | reverse complement strand
TCTAAAACAATAATAACAAAAGAAACCATATAATGTTTTACATACCTCTCACTTTGCTAATCTTTTTGATGAATTTCTCAGCTATGATGCCCGAACTAGGTGAAAACAATGACCCCTCTACACGACCAATGCTACCAGAAGCTCTAATTACCGCAATTCGGTCCTTGCCTCCTGATAACCCCACACTCCATTTACTAATTTTTGAGTATTTCCTAAACCATGATGATAAAGTAAGTCTATTAAAGCAGAAATATGCAAATTCTTGCGAAAAAATAAAGACTATATAAGAGTAATATTCACTTGTAATCAATAAGTGGAAGTTTTTTCTTCTCTGCAATGCCTAATCTTGTTTTCAACATAGATGTAACCTGAAAAGGTTGACTATTATCATAATCATCATAAAAAAAAATTGAATTTAGAAAATGGTTTCTTGAAGAATTTTTACGGTACCTCATCATCATACTTGATATCTGTTATCCATCCATCTTCTTTCAACTTCTCTATTTGGTAAACGCCTTCGTTAATAAAACTCTCGATTTCTTCTTTACTCTTTCCTGTAAAATAAACAAGGCAAGCGGTTTACTTTGATGCAACAACAGTAATAAAAAATACACAAACGAAACTCACCTTTGTCTTTGGAAACCTTATCAACCCAATTTTCATAGATATTGTCTATCAATGAAGTAAGCACCTCACGGTTTTCTTCAGACATGTTTTTGCGAGTTAACTGATCACCCGCACTCTTATATTTACCAATCCTCTTTACTTGTGGCTCCACGCCTACTTTCTCAAGCACACCTTTACCAAAACCATTTTGGTTAAGTTCAAACATTGATCTTACTATAATTAACAGTATAATGTAATGTGTCAGTTTACGGTGTTTACCTCCATAAAATATTGCTCGAGCAGTTAAACCATATAACGAAAAGTAAGCACTCGGAGGGGCATAGAGCTCATCACAGGCACATCCAATGTAATACTCCTTCTCATGCCATTCAGGTGCATAACCAATAATAAACTTTCCTATATTATTTTGTCACAGCTAATATTAAAAATGCTCAGAAACATAAATTAAACCATATAAAAGTGATTGTATATCATCTACCTGACTTCCTAAAATCCAATATGTGCCTTCTAATTTCTTCAATTTTACCCCATCCACAACTCAGGGTTTCAATGTGGAGATAAACACCACATATATGAGGATCATATGCTGCCTTGATCAAGTTTTCACATAGTTTTGGTAAGGATAAACCAGAAGAGAAACGACTCTTCCACTGATCAGATATCTGAATTTCGCATATTTAAATTAGGGGTGTGCATGAAACCGAAACAAAAGCCAAACCAACTTTATTATAGATTTACATTTTATTTTAATGTAACTAATTTATAATAATGTAATATATATGTAACGCAAGTATTTTATCCCAAATGTGTAATAGTCAATTAGTTATTAACTAACAAAACAATTTAGGCCCAGTTATATTATTTCACACAAAGAAATTTACGGCTCAAAATTTTCAAACTTATATGGCAAAAGGGGTGAACATTAACCGAACCGCCAACCGAAAATTATATATATATATATATATATATATATATATATATATATATATATATATTTGTGTACTCTTGGTTAACCGAAACCAAACCATTCATATTTTGATATAATACTAAATTTATACCTCCATTTTATGTGTTTCGTGTTTTATAGTTATATATCCATTTCATGTATTTCTAAGCAACAAGTTGGTTGGCGCGCACTATGTTAAGCTTAAAATTTTGGCCCAAGTTTGGTTTCGATTATTAACTGATCCATTAAATGAACCAAACCAAAAAACCGACATAATAAACGAAATACCCGAACTGATTTCTGATATCGGGTTCGGTTGTGGGTTTTCCAAAAACCGAACCAAAACTGAACTATTTTAAAATTTCAAAAGCTGAGGTTTCTTATTTTGGAAAATTTTAGCCCAAAACCGACCCAAACCGAATTGTGCGCATTATTATTATAATTACTAAGAAGAAAGGACTCTAAAGAAATAATGAAACCTTCCCGCGCAATTTGATATTCAATAGACTGCGGTTGCGAACCGTAAGCCATGGATAAGCAATTATCATGCGTAGGTTGACCGCGAGTCTCCTCCACGCGCCTGGAGGTTTGTACTCGAATTCACCGCTAGGATACTCACCGGCGTTAACATCCGATTTCGATTTGGATTTGAATTCGCCGTCGTCTGAAACATCATCATCATCATGATCAATTTTGGTGTGAGATTATTATTATTATTATTATTATTATTATTGTTATTATATCAATATAGTTAATTATACTTACTTGTTGAACCCATGCTTGTGATTACTGATTAGATAGTGTACTGTAGTGGTGATCAAGTTCGTTAAAAATGGTTGTAATTAAGAAAAGTCAAAGTCAAGTCAACTGTTTTTTTTTAAATAATAAAACAAAGACTTTTGAGGTTTGATTTGGATGGATAAATTACGGGGAAAATTCCTAAAATAGGCGTTTATGAATACGTTTTTTAGGTTTTAGATGTCATTTCAAACAAATTCTCAAAATAGGTATTATAAACTAGCCGTGACGAATAGTTTATGATTGTCAACAAGTAGTTTGTATAACCAATTAAAATTTGCCACGTGTCTATAAACTAACTGTAACGACCAGTGTATTTCGGAGCACTATTGGTGAATGTTGGATTTTGGAAAAAAAGTATAGGAATGTAAACAAGGTAAACTAAACGCGAAGAGTTAACTACCAATAAATTACTCATATCGATAATGTAAATATGGTAAACTTATCAAAACGAGTTAATTACAAATAAAATACTCGTATCGGGAATATAAACAAGGTAAACTAGTCATGACGAGTTAACTAGATATGAACTACTCGTATGAGTAATGTTTACAAGGTAAACTTATCGAGACGAGTTAATTACCAATAAAATACTCGTATAATGGATGTAAAGTAATCGTTGACCAATATCTACTCGTAACGACTAGTTGACCAAACAAACTAACCATTCCGGTTAGTGTTTTGAATAACAAACCGGTTCGATGCATTTGGTAATCAAACTCATAGTCATGGTTAGTTTGATAAACTACTCGCGACTCTTAAGGTTTTATAATCTGCTCGTCGCGACTAAAGTATATCTTATTTCCTCATGGGCGTTGATTACGAGGCTCTAAACTTATTTAATCTTTACGAGTAGATGATTAGCGAAACTTGTCGTTACGGTTAGTTTAAAGACACGTGACAAATTTTAATTGGTTATACAAACTACTCGTTGACAATCATAAACTATCCGTCACGACTAGTTTATAATACCTATTTTAGGAATTTGTTTGAAATGACACCTAAAACCTGAAAAACGTATTCATAAATGCCTATTTTGGGGATTTTCCCTAAATTATGTGGTCTTAAGTTAAAACTTAAATGTTAAGTTATAACTAGGAGGTTTACCCGCGCTTCGCAACTCGGGCGTGGAACTGCCAGTTGTTGATATGCGTTAACGGGTGTGGAATTGTCATTTGTTGATACACATTATCGTCTTATTATGTTGCATGCCCCAACATCAATAGCTCGTAACCGAATTTTGGAAGTCCACACACTCGAACCCACAATGTGTTTTTCAATCACACCACCATGTGTTGTTAAAAAAATAAAAAAGAACCATTTCCTTTAATGTTGACTTTTTATTCTTGGTTAACGTTTTTTTCTCAATAAGCATTACTGCAAGTTAGTAATATTGCCTTCTTTTAAGACCAATTAAAGACATATTTGACCGAAGAATAAATGTATCACTGCAGATTCTTTTTTCGTTAGTGCCATAAGCCCAAATTTGACTGTGAATTTGTATCACAATTAACAAAAAGATTACTAAACTCGACAACTTGCTAAAACAATTTGAAACTATTGATCAGATTCTTTCAGTAACGGGCCGAAACCAATTTCATGGTAGTAATCATCAAATGAATTCAAAATTTGAAACCCAAAAACGAACATTGGAAACAAACATAATTCTGCCAAAACCAATCAAACAAATCTATACTCAAAACACCAAACCAAAAACAACTCACACAAACCAAGTTACAATGAAAAGAAAATCAACGACAACTATAACATATACACACATAAAAACTACAATGAAAATTACGAAAAAAAAACACATAAGTTCATACAACTAATTAACACATAGCCTTTAACATACAAAACCACTTCTCAGCTAAAGCTATTCTCATCATCACTGAGTTTATCGTGGCTAAGAGGCTCCGATAAGTCTTAAGAGGTATCATCATAGCCTTTAACATACAAAATCACTGTCATATACGGTTGGAACCGGCGACAACGGCAGGGTAGCGACCAGTCTGTAACACCCCGGTTTTAAGCGGAATACGTCGGGTATAACATACAGATCTCATAGCTCGTAACACTATTTAAAGCGGCAATAATTATATCATTTCATTAAGTAACGTAACAAGTACACAATTATTCATAATTAAAAAAAAAACACTTCATCAAAACAATAAATAAGTTCTTTATTCAAATATCCTAAGGTATACTAATGATCTTCATCCTTAGCATGCCATCGATTCAACCTGTAGCACGTTGAAAATAATATATTTGTCAACAATTACGTTGGTGAGTTTTCATAAGTTTTTGAGTATACATATATATAAAAACCACGATTCAACATTCGTAATGTAATAAATATCCAAGCGTAAAGTAAATGAATCAATTAATGTTGTCCTCCCGTTCCTTTAGCCGAGGCCGTAGTAAGAAATGAGAACCACCTTACGAACAACCGAAGTCATAACGTTAGACGGCGCGGGTACGTCCCGTCGGACCCTCCCACTATGTGTATGTGTATGTGTCTGCGTAACTTCCACTATAAAAATAGTAAACACGTTGCAAGCAAGTTCACGTATAATCATAAACAATATGCAAGAATAATATTAACATGTACGCTAATTGTGAATCGGTTTATAAATAAGCACATAACTAACGAGATAAAACTTGTGACATGCTACACCCCAAAAATATTAAAAGCGTTAAAAACGGGGTTATGAAGAACTCACTTGGAATAGGGAATACGGTAACGAGGAGATGATAACGATTAAAGCAACTAGGTGGTTACGCGAGAAGTCCCGATAATTAGTCCTAGTTATATAATATAAACAACATAAATATCTAAAGTGAAAAGAATGAATACAAAACAAAAATAGGTTTATAATAGATTTGGGGATCGTTAGTTTGTTACCTATATTTAAAACGGTTTTTTTTAAAAGTGTAATTAAAAATTTTATTAGTTTAGTTATTCTTATAAATCATGTTGGAATATTAAACGAAAAATATAAGTTTAACCATTTAAAATATATATTCCGAATGTATATATATACGTAAACGTTAAATAAACTCTATTTTAAAGGTTCAATGGGGTTCGGTTTAGTGAAACGAGTGTAAACAATATTTATTTTAATATAGTAAAGTATTTAATAATTAAAAGGTTTAAAAACAAATAAATATTAAAAAGGAATATTGGATTTTAATAATCCTTATTAAATGGTATTGGCCGATAATAATCCCTATTCGTTTTATCGCCGGTGACGGTCCTAAATTAAAAAATGTTGGCCCCCAATGCCCCCCCCCCCCCCCCCCGTTAAAAATGACTTAACGACGTTATAATTTTTTCTGAATTTCAAGCCAATGTTTTAGGGCTTTTGATCGTTAGGAGGATACGAGTCGATTGGTATAAAACTTAGCTCGAAACAATGATCCAAAAGACTTGATTTTGGTTAATTGTAAGTTCAAACACCCGAATTGAAACATTTTTTCGTCATTTTGAAGCTCTATTTCAAACTAAGTTTTTCACCAATCCACTCGTATCCTACTAACGATCAAATTCCCTAAAAAATTGGTTTGAATTTCAAAAAACACTATAACGCTGTTAAGTCATTTTTAACAGGGGACCATTGGGGGCCAACTTTTTTGAATTTAGGACCGCCAGTGGCGATAAAACGAATATGAATTATTATCGGCCAGTACTATTTAATAGGGATTATTAAAATCCAATATTCCAATTAAAAATGTAAACAAAAATCGGGCCTGGGGGATCGAACCCGCGCCCCAGGCCGGTTCAAGGTGTTTATTCGCAAGTACTGGCCATATGGACTAGTCTGTATTTTGTTTGGAACATAAGAACAAATATTTAAATATAATAGTTCAGGTTTTCCCCAATTCTATTATAAACCCTAAATCAAACAAATTTCAATTAAACATTGTGTACCCTCTGTCAATCAAAATTGACATAGGGATTTTGTTCCCATATGAAAACCGATCAATATGCATGTAACAATTACCTTGTTCGAGTATGAATTGAACGCGAACGGCGAGTTAGGGTTTACGGCCAAAAGACGAAATCAAACGAGGTCAAGAACTATTTATTTGCTGCAATTGTCTTAGGGTTTATGTTCGGGATTGAGAGGAGGTGGTGTATGCTCGTTTAATTTCATTATGGACTTGTATTTATAGGCTAAAAAGATTAAGAACAGCCGCGCTCAAAGAGTTAATGAAATTGATTCGGTTCGATACAAATCAGCTGTTAATTACGCGTCATACCATAACAAGGTGGAGCGTGTATGATAAGGATCAAGTTATTTAATCAAATTCCGGATTTTATGGGTTATTTGAATCAAAAAATATGGAAGGGGGGGGGGGGTCTGATGGCGACGGGGTGAAGAGAAAGAAGAGGGAAAAAAATTGTTATTTGCAACATGGTCCCTCAAAAATAGTTTGGTGATCAATTGTGGTGAGTTGTATATTGTAAGGGTTATAAGTGCACATAATAGATACTTTAAACGATTATAAATATTTTAATACGAGTCACGCGTAAATAAAGATAAAACCGAATAGCATAATTAATAACTCAACGTTTCATTAAATGCGACGATCCGATTACAAACGGGTAATAAAACGAGTACAAATACTAAATTGAATTTGACGAATGTCACAGCATTCCCAACTTTTAAGAAATTTCATCACGAAATTAGGAATTAGCATTCGTAGCAAAAAGATGCGGATACTTAGACTTCATTTGGTCTTCACGTTCCCAAGTGACTTCCGCACCGCGCTTAGATTCCCAATGAACCTTGACCAAAGGGATTTGGCTACGCTTGGTTTCCTTATCCATTCGATCCACTATTTCCATCGGTCTCTCAACAAAGTGCATTGTCTTATCGATACGTATCTCATTGAGAGGGATATGAATGTTCTCGTCGGCTAGACACTTTCGAAGGTTCGAAACATGAAACACATGATGGATGCTTTGAAGCTCTTGAGGGAGCTCGAAGCGATAAGCAACATCTCCGATTCGTTCAAGGATTTTGAACGGACCAACAAAATGGGGTGCTAGTTTACCCTTCATACCAAAATGGACTACTCCTTTCCAAGGTGAAACCTTAAGGAGGAAAAGGTCGCCGACTTCGAATTCCAAGGGTCGTCATCGCTTATCAGCGTAAGACTTTTGGCGACTTCTAGCAGTAAGCAGATTATTACGAATTTGTGCAATTTTGTCGGTGGTATCTTGTACCATTTCGGGTCCAGTGAGCTGAGTCTCACCGATCTCGTTCCAACAAATAGGAGAACGGCATTTACGGCCATAGAGCGCTTCGAATGGAGCCATTTTGATGCTCGAATGATAACTATTATTGTATGAAAACTCAACAAATGGAAGATGAGTATTCCAGTTACCACCAAAATCGAGCACACAAGTTCTTAGCATGTCCTCAAGGGTTTGAATGGTTCTTTCAGACTGACCATCCATTTATCATGTTTTCAACATAGATGTAAAAAAAATTGAAAAGGTTGACTATTATGTAACCTGAAAAGGTTTGAATGGTTCTTTCACACAAGTTTTTTCTTCTCTGCAATGCCTAATCTTGTTTTCAACATAGATGTAACCTGAAAAGGTTGACTATTATCATAATCATCATAAAAAAAATTGAATTTAGAAAATGGTTTCTTGAAGAATTTTTACGGTACCTCATCATCATACTTTATATCTGTTATCCATCCATCTTCTTTCAACTTCTCTATTTGGTAAACGCCTTCGTTAATAAAACTCTCAATTTCTTCCTTACTCTTTCCTGTAAAATAAACAAGTCAAGTGGTTTACTCTGAAGCAACAAGAGTAATAAAAAATACACAAACAAAATTCACCTTTGTCTTTAGAAACCTTATCAACCCAATTCTCATAGATATTATCGATCAATGTAGTAAGCACCTCACGGTTTTCTTCAGACATGTTCTTGCGAGTTAACTGATCACCCGCACTCTTATATTTACCAATCCTCTCTACTTGTGGCTCCACGCCTACTTTCTCAAACACACCTTTACAAACATCACTTTGGGTAAGTTCAAAAACTGATTTCAAGACCAACATATTATACTTAACTGTATAATGTAATGTGTCATCTTACCTCCATAAAAATCGGTCAGTGCAGTTAAACCATACAATGAAAAGTAAGCATTCGGAGGGGCGTAGAGCTCATTGCAGGCACATCCAAGGTAATACTCCTTTTCATGCCAAACAGGCGCGTAGCCGATAATGAATTCCTCCTAATTTTATCACTAATCTAAACAGAAAGACGTATTATCATCTATCTACCTGATTTCCTAAAATCCAATATGTGTCGTCTAATTTCTTCAATTTTGGCCCACCCACAATTCAGGGTTTCAATGTGGAGATAAACACCACATATATGAGGATCATATGCCGCCTTGATCATGTTTTCACATAGCTTTGGCAGGGAAAATGCAGAAGAGAAACGACGCTTCAACTGATCAGATATCTGAATTATACATATTATTCAAATCCATCATTAGCGGAGTAAAATCTAGGGGTGCGCATAAAACGGGAAAAACCGATCCAAAACCGAAAAACAATACCGAAACAAACACCTTTGGTTTGGTTTGGTTTTTGTTTTTCGTGTAAATTAAACCATACCGAACTTATAGATTTAAAATATTTTTTATTATAAACTGTAAGTAATTTATAACAATTTAATTAATTAATAATATTTTACAACTTCTAGTGAGGCTTAAGTCTCGGACCACCTCGAACCGCCTCGCAAAAGTCGAGGCTTAGGTTTCAGTATACCCCATGAGCCTAAGCCTCTAATGCGTTTTTCCACCAAGGCGTAAACGCCTTTTTAAACCATGATTAAATTAAGTTAATCCAAATATTTTAGTCGAAATGTATAATAATGATGAATAAATGATCAACTAACATAAAGACTTAGACCCAAGTTTATTATTTTTTGGGAAAAGAAAAATACATTTTTATTCCAAATAGTAAAAGTGAAGAAACCGAAACCGAAACCGAAACCGAACACCCTAGTAAAATGGTATATAATAAACACTCACCCGGATGAAGTATGTAATTCAAATATATTATTATTATTATTAATTCATGAATCGCCAACTGAAACCCTAACTGAACAATTAGAAGAAGAAATGGCGCGAAAGTAAGAGCGAAAGAAACCTCGCCACGTAGTTTTATAAGGAGTACAGTGCCGTTGTGAACCGTAAGCCATGGATAACCTATTAGCCTGCGTAAGAAGCTTGCTCTTGGACTTTTGTACTCCAATTCGCCGGTAGGATACTCGTCTGAAACATTATTATTATTATTATTATTATTATTATTATTTCAACAACTATGAACTCAAATATGGATGGATGGTTACTTACTTGTTGTTGAAGCCATGCTTGTAATTAGTGATTACAATATTAGAAGCTTCTTGCACTTGTTTCAATGACACGGGATGAGGCTAAAGCTTGAGAAAGATATTATATCAAGACTTCAATGACATGAAACGATGGTTAAAGCTTAAAAGATATTAAAGAACATGCTTGAATGAACAAAAGTAAAACCAATAAGTAAGTGTCATTTAAATATTATTTTATTGTTTTTTATTAATATGTAAATGAACATAAAGGAACAACAGAATAATTGGGCATTAAACAAATAAATTAACTAGACTACAATAAACAGTTATTTTGTTGAGGATTGCCATAATATAAAACTCGTCAAGGATGTGATAAGTAAAATAAAATTTAAATAACATATGCCTTCAAGAAACGGTGTCAAAAGAGTCATTAGTGGCATTTCGATCTATATGTTCAACGATTAACATCTAATAATGTTAGGCCATTTGGCATATATTCACGCTTCTTAACTCTACGTAGACACCAAAATGACATAACCTACACGGACTATAAATAAAATCATTTTATATGATTATATACTTAATATGTCGGATAATAAATATATAAAACATATAAGTGATTAGAAAAATTATTCAGTTAAATCATGTGGTGGTTGGTTAATTGTTATTTTCTTTACATCATAAATATACATAACTTACTAATAAAACTTAATTATTGATTTTGTATGCATAAGTTCTATATAAGAGTTATAAAAGGACGAAAGAATTACTCCCTCTGTCCTATTATAAGTGTCCTAGTTTGAATTTTTAAGTATTTCTTTTGCAACGTTGATCGTAAATATTTTTGTTCGTGTCATATAATACTTGATGAAAATTATATCAATGTAAAATACGTTTAAAACCCAATCCATTCATATATTTTACATCAAGTATTATATAACACAAACAAAAATATTGCCGGACAAAGTTAAACAAGAAAGAATAGAAAAATCAAACTAAGACACTTATTATGGGACGGAGGGAGTATAAAATATACCAAACTTATAAGAGGGGAAGGGGCACATGCAAGGGTAAGCTTCATGGGTTCCAACCCACAAAGCAAACCCACCCCGATCCATGTGGGTAGATTGCCAAATTGCAGTTCATGGCAAACCTTTGTCATGAAGAATATATGAATGTTGGAAAACATAAATGTGTGTTAATTATTATTATTATATATAAATGTTCTAAGGTATTTGTGGGTAGGTGTCGCCAGTGATATTGTGATTTATGGGTACAAGAGGGTAGAAATGAGATGGCAGTGCGTGATTGACCGGTGCATGGGTAATACCCATGAGTGCTCCTTCCACTCTAACAACTAGCGTTGAGGACCCCGCATGTTGCATTGAGCCTGTAATTGTATCTGGGATTTAGGTAAACCACATGTCATGTTTGCTTCAATACTGAACATCGAAACATAAAAAAACACTCACAAAGGCAGATTTAGAAATAACGAAAAAGTCACATCGTTGTAAAAACGTGCGTTAAAGAAATGAAAGCGACCTTTAAAAAATCATTTAGTGTAAAGTTAAACCAAGATCGAGCTCGACTCAGGGATAAACCTGTAAAACGAAGCTCAAGTTCAAACTCCGCTCGTTTATTATTGTATTATTGTTTATCCTGCTCAACTCATTTGGAACTTCATTTGTAAAGCTTGAGCTTGACTCGAGAATAACAATTTAAGCTTGAACTTGGCTTGTTACTATTCATTCTTTATATATTATATAAATTAGCACTAATATATAAATGTTAAATCAAATAAAATGCTTTTTGTAATATATATCTGTATTGTTATAAAATGAATACAAAGTATAGATATAGAAAAAAGATGTGTGATGGTAAAGTATTAAAATGTCTGGTGTTTGAGTGAAAAAGCATGTGGGGGACCAAAATATGCTTAAGGGAACTTGTATGCAGGGCATCAACATTGATAACAAATGGATGATTTAATGGACCAATACAAACATACCAAAAAGAACCAACATGAAATTATAGATAGTACGACCAAAATAAGCACAAATGCAATTGAACGGTGAATATGTAAGATAACATCATTCTCATGATTATTATGTTGGTCAAATCTTATAAAGAATACTTGACTTCTGCACGTGATAAAGTGAGACGTACCATAAAGCGTCTTTAGGAAAATAAAATGAGAGGGCTTGAAGCCTCTTTCATTGATTGTTTTATTCTTCATTTCATAAAAGTACACACATTATTTGAATTAAACATAAAAGTGTTGATCTATATACTTGGTTTTAACTTAGCCTTCTTTAGTTATCCCATTCAATATACTTTTAGAGAGAGCAAAAATGAGAGAAAATATTGATAAAGTTAATAGAACAAAATTGCTACATAATCCTTGTAAATGGTAAGAGTAGTTTTGGCATATATTTCTTTACGAAATCATCTTTCATTTCACTAGCTAGCATATTTTGTTCAAGAATTTATAGTTATCTTGGCTTGACCACTTGAAGAAATGTTGCTTAGTGTGGATATCTTAGATGTGCATCTATTTTTATAAAGATCCATCACTTCTCTTTAATAGTTGTTAACTTGTTATTAACACCTATGCATGGCTTTATAAAGTTTACATTTTAATTACGTATGGATCATTGGTAAGTATAGTATGTAAAAATTTTAAAATTATGCTATATGTTTCTTGCCTAAGAATTTCTAAAAGATATGTTAAAAACCAAAAGTGTCCTCAAACTCCATGGACAATAGTGGTATAAGATCGAGCTTGAAGCTTGAAAACAAGAGATATAATTTATAGATTTTTTTAAATAGGAAAAATAATGAGCTAAAAGGGTTTCTAAGAGAGAGAAAAAGACATGAAGATTTCTATATGATTCGTCATTTCAATGATAGATTATAGAATAATGACAAATTATGTCATATCTTGTTTGATGAGTTGACTTTATCCGGTGTTTCGCCTTTCAAATGATGTATCCTACCACCCTATATTCCGCCACTTTGACTGGCAAAACTCGTATATCTAAGTAGCCTATCCCTATAATTTTTTGAATCTTTGAAAGACATCTGCAATTTGAAATGACAAGTGTGAATCAGACATCTATCATTTCAAATGCCAAGTGTGAATAGTAACTTTTTTGACCGATTTGACAACCAACACATGTCCTTTTTGACCACTACTATTAGCGTCCTTTTTGACCACTACTATTAGCACTTGTCATTTCAATGGCAAGTGTTAAATAATAATTATAAGTATTTTAAATTTGTAACTTGTATAAAAATATTTTTTATGTTAAATATTGATAATATTAATTCAATAGAAAAGATAATAATATTAACCTTTGGAAAGAGTTTTCTGCTAAGGATAATCTCCGATACTCTCGAGAATAGAGATGAGAGGGCGGGCCAGTGACTTGTTAATGATCCAAATTAACCTTTTAAAAAACTATCAGTAATTATTTTATTGTCGATAATAAAAAATAATTCAACAAATATTACCGAAAATAACTGTTCAAAAATAATAAAAAAACAACTATTTATTGAAAATAAAAAAATAAGCAATATTTGTATACAAGTAACAAATTTAAAATAATTATAAATATTATTTAACACTTGCTATTTGAAATGGTAAGTATGAATACGTTTTTACATCTACTTTTCATTCGGTTTAACAGTCCCATCAAAAAACACAGGCCCAACATCCCTTACGACATACGAGTTTGATTAAACATTTCAACGTTACTTTTTTCATGGTGTTACGCATTTACCGTCTTAATAATAGTTGATTAAACATTTCAACGTTACTTTTTTTCATGGTGTTACGCATTTACCATCTTAATAATAGTTTTATCTATAATATATATAAACGAAAACATAAAAATCCTACGTGTCGCGATATGGTCGCTCCTCCTTTTTTGGAGTCACCAGATTTGCTTGATTTTTAAATAGAGGCTTCTTATGCATTTGACCCGAAATCATGGGTATGGGTCTCATCTAGGGATGAGATCGGGACCGTACCGGTACCAACCGGTCCTGGTCCCGAAAATCCCGGTCCCGAAAATCGCGGATTCTTGGTACCGGTACCGAAATATTCGGTTCGGTACCGGTACCGGTATTTAAGGTAAAATTTCAGGAAATTTCGGGAAATACCGGTCCCGTACCATACCGGTACTGAAACTCAAAACGTTGGTACCGATTCGGTACCGACGTACCAAATCGGTACCGATTTCGGTACCGGTACCAACCGGTACCAATCCCGAATTTGCCCATCCCTGGTCTTATCAAACCAAGATATTTTCTTAAACGGGTTATAATATCTCATTAAATTAAAAAACAATCTAACCAAATATTTGTTTTAAAAATCCTATAAAGTAGAGATATACTAAAAACTAATATATGACTTATTTAAAAAAGATATATATATTATTTATAATTAAAAACCAATTTTATAGTAAAAAAATTAACGGGTTTTGGGTCTTATCAAACCAATATAACTTTTAAACCGGATTATAACATCTCATTTATTTGTGAAACAATTTATCATCAAACCATAATTATATTATTAATTTTCATACAATAAAAAAAATAAAAATTCAAAAAATAAATAAATATTAAAAACAAATAATATAAAACAACCCCGTAATATGGAGATAAAACTAGTAATAATATATACTTAAATAACAAACTTTACGATTTCACAAAATAATAATAATAATAATAATAATCTTCATCAATGGCGGAGGTTACCTACCTCCACCTTCACGATGAAGATGCAGATGAAGATGATCAACAGAATCAGGTAAACTTCGTATTCGATTCGATTCATCAACCGCCGCGTGTAATTGTGGAGAACCACGTGGTTGTTGATTCTGATCTTAGGGTTAGGGTTAGTCAAATGGATGGACAAGATATTGTTTTAAATGATTTAGATTTAGATGATTTGGGGTTAGGGTTAGGGTTTGCTATTGAAGTATGTAATTATGATGATGATGATGATGATGATGATGATTGTGGGTTTATGGTTTCCGATTGCGGCGATCGATCGGAAAACGTATTTCATGGGTGGAGTTAGTTTCGTTGATTCCGATGAGGATACCGGGAATGAGGTTATTGGATTGGACGATGATATTGATGATGATGATGATGGTGAAGCAAGTCTTAACCTTTGTTGGGATGCTTTTCAGCTATACGACGACGACGATGATAATAATATTAATGTACCTGTGCGTCAAGCGTTTGAGTGGGAAGAAGTGGATGGTGATGTAAGGGAAGTGTTGAACATGTCTGCAGATGCGGAACTGGAAGCGGATACTTGGGAGGTTTATTTGAATTCTCGGAATATTGAACCGAATCCGGGTAATGATAATTGGGAGGTTTTCTTGAATGCTGGTAATCAGTTTGAATTTGAAGAAGAAGACTACAATGAAGTGGAGCATGATATGTTTTTTGGGCAGTTTGTGGATAATGTTGATTCGGCTTTGGTTAAACCGCCTGCTTCGAAAAGGGCGGATGATGATATTTTGTCTGTGGTGATGAGCGTTGAAGATTGTGAAAGTGATAACACGCTTTGTGCTGTTTGCAAGGATGAGATTGGTGTGGGGGAAATGGCTAAACAGCTTCCGTGTAGTCATCGTTACCATGGGGATTGCATTGTTCCTTGGTTGTGTATACGGAACACGTGTCCGGTTTGTCGTTATGAGCTGCCAACTGATGATCCGAATTATGAACTCAAGAAAGCAGAAAGGGTTGCTAGTCATGTTTGAAAGTGACAAAGGTTAGTTTGTCGTATGGTTTTGAAGTTTTAGTATCAGTTCCATGAAATGTAGATATTGTTGTACTGATATTGTTGTTGAGAAAAGTTGAATTATCTTCTTACTGAGTTCTGTAAAGTGTGTAATGATGATTTAAATGATCTTTTATGTGGGTTTTTTAATGTTAACTTTTTATGATTATTTAATTTCTAGTCCACCCTCAATTGTTTCTTTAATACAATACCTTGCAATTCTTGATTCATATACACAAGATGCAACTATATGTAATGTTAGGATAAAAAAACATCGAAAACTAAGAAATCGCCTTTAACTATTTACCAGTAATCTCCACATGAGCAATGCCCGTGTCTAAAATGGTGAAACCGCTTATTGTCCCGTATAATAATCTCCCTGTCAACAGCTTTCGACACCAATTTGATAGCATCGTGACAGTCTTCACAGATACGCAAATTCTTGAAAATTCTTAATGTTACACCTTTACATGCTCTTAACAAGCCAAAAGAAACCGCAAGTTTCTCACTATGACCCCGTAAGATATCCACTTTCTCATCTTCAGTAAGATCATGAAGTACACATTTAGTATCTGGTTTATATCCGTGTTGGGTGATATCATCCTCCAGTTTTCTCCACATGTCATGAACATCAGGAACAGTGTTATCTCCCGCAAAGAAATTATACACTTTTCCTTCAAGTTCAATCCAACTACAACCGACTTCCTTCTTAAGTCCGAGTTTCTTCATTCTTTGCCTCATCGTTCTAACATCATCCCACTCGCTGAAACTAGCAAACAGATTTGATGACAAAACATAGTTTTCTGCTTTATACGGATCGAGTTGTAACAACTTATCTGCAACTTTCTTTCCTAACTCCATATAACCATGAACTCTACATGAACTTAGCAATGAACTCCATATTCTAGCATCGGGTTCTTCATGCATTTCATTAATAAGCATCAGAGCATCATCAAACCGTCTTGCACGACCAAGCATATCGATTAAACAAGCATAATGTTCCAGTTTTGGCTTTACTTTGTGAACGGTTTGCATCTCGTTGAAAAAACTAAGACCCTCATTCACCAATCCACCATGATTACATGCCATTAAGATGCTAATAAATGTGAAGTGGTCAGGTTTCATGTTTAATTCTTGCATTTCATAGAATAGTTTCATTGCCTTCTTTCCATCCCCATGAATCCCATATGCTCCAATCAGAACCGTCCAGAGTCCGATATGGTTTTTATCTGTTTGGTTAAAAACATTTTGAGATGCGTTTATGCAACCGGTCTTCAAGTACATGTCTATGATTGAAGTATTTACGATTGCGTCCCTCGTTAGGGTCTTCTTTAACGCATAACAATGGATTGATTGTCCTAGCCTCAAAGCAGATAACTGCGTACAAGCACTTAACACACCTGTAACTGCAATCTCATACGGTTGAATCTTATTATAAACCATTGTTCGGAAGAGATCTAATGCTTCATTTGGCTGTTTATTCTGTGAGTAACCAGTAATCATTGCATTCCATGATATCAAATTCTTGTTTTCTAACCCATCAAATATGAACTTTGCAGACACGGGATTCTCACACTGAACGTAAAATGAAAGTAGTGAATTGCCAATATGTGAATCAGTTTCTAACCCGTTTCTAATTGTATACGCGTGAGTTTCCTTGCCATATTTTAGCAACTTGAGCTCGGTGCAAGCTAAAAGCAGGCTGCCAATGCTATACCAGTCTGATTTAAACCCTAAAGACGTCATTCTGATAAATAAATCCATCGCCTTTAAAGGGTTACCATTTTGCGCATAGCCACTAATGAGTGAATTCCAAGAACTTAAACTCATATTCTTCATCATGCTGAAAACATTCTCAGCCAAGCGTAATGACGACCCGCATTTGCATCTCGCATAAGCTGCAACGAAAGCGTTCGCAACTAACTGATCCGTTTCAATCCCGTGTCGAATTGAATACCCGTGCAGCTCCTTTACTTTCTGTAACTGCGAACTACGTACACAAACTTTTAATAAGTTTAAAATGGTGACCTGATCCGGTTTCACTCGGTTACTTCCACTTTGCATATGATACAAACATTGAAACGTTTGTTCAGCTTCACCTTCATTAGAACAACCCGATATAATCGAATTCCAAGAAACCACATTCTTGTTTTCGTTTCTATCAAGAACAATTCTCGCTTCTAACATACATCCACATTTCAAATACATATCCATCAAAGCATTCTGCACCATCAAATCCCGATACAACCCTTGTTTCACAGCCAACGAGTGGATCATTCTCCCAACCCAAACATCTTTCTCAGCACCACAAACCGGTAACAAACTCACCAACGTAACAACGTCCGGTACCAACTCGTCTTCCCCGATCAACAACTCGATCAACACACCAACACTCTCTCGATAAAACCCGTTCTCCGAAAACCCGGAAATCAACGAGTTCCAAGTGACCAAGTTTCGCTGTGGCATTTTATCAAACACCTTAACTGCATCATCAATGAACCCAAATTTTGAATACATTGTAACCAGTGCATTGTTTACATAAACATCTGATTTCAAGCCTGTCTTTATTGCCATTCCGTGTATCAGCAATCCGTAAGGTGAATTTGAGATGTTAGTAGAGGCTTTGATTACACAAGGTAAGGTGAAGTTATCAGGTGTGTGATCTGTTTGCAGAAACTGGTGAAAGATGAGTATGGTTTCGTACCAGAGATTGTTTTTGGTGTGGTTGCTAATGGTTGTGTTCCATTGGTACAGGTTGTTATTATTATTATTATTATTATCCAGTTGTTGGGAAACAAGAGGTGAATTTGAATAGGTTGTGGTAATTTGAGTGGTGAGGTGACGTCGGCGAAGAAGGTGATATTTTGTGAAGAGTCTGGTGGTGGTGGTGGTGGTGGTGGAGTGACGTGGAAGTGGAGATGGATGGTGGTTTCCGGCGAGTGGTGGTGGTGGTGATGGGGGTGACATCATGGTCATGATGAAAGTAAAGATAATTCATCATTTCTTTTTCTCCTGCTCTTTAACTTATTATTATTATTATTTGGTACCCCATTCTCTAATTTGGAGATCCCCTTGCATCACTGTTACTAGACTAGACTATGCTGTATTAGTCGGATCATGTTGGCTTCAGAGTTTAGCTTACGCGTTCTCGAGAAACCACAAAACCGGTTGCCACGTGACAGTCATTGTGCCACCACTAATATGAACTCTCTGACGTAACACGGTAGGACGAAAACCCGGGTGGGCTCATGATTCAAATTACAATCTCACAACAAGGCCTAGCTCAAATCATTCATAGTCAATATTCATCCAAAGTGACACAAATAAGGACTAAAGTTCGGTCTCTACTGAAAAAACCAAGCCTTAGTGATATACCACGGTAAGGATCTCCTTGTTAGGCAATATAAACTCATGCGCTTTAACTAATAGATATCCCTTTGTTAATACAACATAAAAACTTTATAAATTAATGACAGGATGAAAAATCAAGAAATTTACGAGGGTTTAGATTTAGTATAAACGTGTCATAATCCAATTGAATTGTAAACATTGCTAGCTAAACAGGTTGAGTTCATGGTTTGATTTATTTATATTTATATAACTTTGTTAAGGAATGTAATTTATGTGATAAATCAAAGTGACTAGGTAGATAAATTTAAAGGGTAAAAATATTAATGACAATCTAAAATTAGTTGTTTTACAAGTTAAGGTAATGGTACAAGCATTTGTTATTATGGATGTACGTATATATTATAGACTGTTAATAAGCAAAAATATTTAAATAAAATCTGTATTTTGGGTTAAAAAAGTGGTGTTCGTGTAAACTAGGAATGACACGATTTTCGGGTTTGTGTCTGGTTCAACTTGTCTAACACCAAGCATTAAGCATCCATTGGATGCCTAGGTCTCTATCACCACACAAAAGAGAAGAAACAAGAAGTTTGCTTAGTAATATAGTGATATTAAACCATCACTGGATCTAGTTTCCTTTGGTTTCAAACTTTGACTGCTGAATGTGGTGCTTAACAACAGGAACTATAACATTCATTTAGCACCAGCTTGCTTCGTGTACGTGTCAAAAATCAACATATCTCCAGATATCCTAGTGAAGTTTGGTAGCAAAAATATACGGTTTTTTGTGCAAATGTGATCGATCTCTAAAACTTAATATCATCCATACGGGCCTGCACACCATCACATGATGTCAAGCCGACACCATCCAGCACTTGCTTTAGACTTGTGTCCATTATGCCAATCACGATTTCTGGTAAAGTGGGTGATGATTGTGACAGCTCAACCATAGTAACCTGCGAATAACCAACAATATGGTTACAAACATGTCACCTTACGTTGCTTGATAATGAGCAAGTCGAGATTACAACTTGTTAATTTTAAAAGTAGAGGTGACCTGTTTGTCTTGAGGAATGTTGGCCTTGTGTTTGGCTATAGCAACAGCCCGTGAAAACCCTCCAATCGCATCAACTAAACCACGCAAAGCAGCATCCTTACCACTCCATACTCTTCCTTGAGCTATCTCTTCCATTTTATCCACCTGCAAATATAATCACTCTCGGAGTTGCAAATATAACGAGTATCTAAAAATGCTTAAAAGTAGCTACATACACTCATTGATCTTGAAAGTGCTGCCTTGTTACGAAACTGTTTATAAGCATTTTGAGCAGATTCTGCAAATAGTTTCTCTTCATCGGGTCTGCACATAGATATGCAAAGGCTTAGAATCATATATTTTTGAAAAATCTAACAAATCAATGATCCACCGACTCACCTGAATGGTCGCTGGTCAGCAACAGTCAACTCAGCATATCGTCCTCTTGAGATGATTTCCTTATTGAAACCAATCCTTTCATAAAGTTTCCCCAAATTGAACTTACCTAAAACAGAAACAGAGATTGAACATACCACAGTAAAAAGTCAAACAAGCTCAAGATGATGTAGTTCACCTGTGACAACGCCAATTGAACCGGTCAAAGTAAGATTCTCTGAGACTATAGTCCCTGTTGCCATTGCCATGTAGTATCCTCCACTAGCTGCCACATCAACCATTGATGCAACTACCGGCTTATATTTAGCCAATAGTCTGATTTCCCTCCACATCCTACACATAAACAGATAAAAACCAATGTAAAATTTCAAATAGTTTTGTAACATTTTCTCTTTGTTAGTCTTACCTTTTCAACTTCATTTCTGCTTTTATATTAAGATTAATATAGAATTTATCATGGATGCATGTAAAGGTTGAATAAATTATGTTTTTTTATTTATTTTAAATCTGGTGAAAATAGTCAAATACATAAGCACTTACAAGTCAGAAGCAAGAGCATCACCACCAGGGCTATCAATTCTGATGATGACAGCTTTATACCGTGAATCTGAAATTATATAGCACAAGTTCATAAACATGAAATGATATCAAAATAAAAGAATAAGCACGAAATTTCTAGGAGAATCTGTAACTACAGTTGTAAAGGTGTAAACTATTGCATATGAGGATCATATTTGAGTAGAAAAAAAAAGGAAATCTAATGAGACAGTAACTTAGCCTTAAATATGATTACATATATTATATTTTTAGTAACAATATAATGTTTATATATATTAATTTACGGGGTATTAAAAATGTACTTTAAGTAACTTTCACTCTGTTGAACCCATTGAAGAGCAAAAGTGTTGAAATTGATGCCTCTACAATTTTTTCTTATCGCATTTTCCAATAGGCGTCTTGATTTTGTATGTTTTTGGTAATATTAAGAATGCAACAATTCAAGCAAAAAAAAATTGAAATTATTATACATATATTGCAGTTGTAAGTATGAACAAGTTCTTTTCCAAAACAATATCAATTATCCTGTATCAAATAACAAATAAGATGAAAATCTGTTCTATATTCCAGATTACTAATTATATGTCTTTTTTTTTGCCCTTTCCGTGTAACCTTTTAAGACCAAAGAAAATATATAGTGTTTTAATTTAGCTGTTTTACATACCATATGCCTCACGAATCTTCTCAATAAATTGTTCAGCAATGATGCCTGAATTAGAAGTATATGGCCTACGTACACGAGTGATGCTACCAGAGGCTCTAATTACTGCTCTCTTATCACTGCCACCTAATAATCCCAACGCCCATTTGCTAACTCTTGAGTACGTCCTGTAGAAATGAACTGAAAGTGTTCTATAAGTTATTTCATAATATGAATATCTACAAGATATTCATATTAAAGAAAGCAACAACTATTTTACTACCATGAAAAGTTAGATCTAGATATAGGATATTAGTAGATAATAAGGGAAACCACAAAGTAACTTCACCTGTAATATTTCAATTCAACTTGGTAAACTCCTTCGTTAATAAAGCACTCGATTTCTTCTTTTTTCTTTCCTGTAATATTTCAATTCAACTTGTTATATATATCAAGATAATAAGGGAAACCACAAAGTAACTTCACCTGTGGCTTGAGAAATCTTATCTACCCAATTTGAATAGATATCATCAAGTAATTTAGCAAGCGCCTCACGGTTTGCTTCAGACATATTCTTGCGACTTAGTTGATCACCGGCACTCTTATACTTACCTATTCTCTGCACTTGTGGTTCCACGCCTACTTTCTCAAGTACACCTTCATGCACATGACTCTGGTTAGTTTTAGAAGTTGATCTCGTGATATCATAGGTATAAATGTATAATGATATATACATGACCATAATTCTATGTAAAACGACACTATATAAAGTAGTTTGACTTTTTATAAGAAAGTAGTTTTTAGTAACATGCTTAAAGGTAGAAAATGGGAGGATAAGAAAATTTGGGTAACTGGTCAAAACGCAGGGTTGACCCAAAATAACTTTCTGTCCACTTTATAAAATACAAAATAAAAGACTTCAAGAATTATACCACAACAATAATCTGATATTTTTTTTATAATGAAGCGGATCAAGAGGTTGTATGTATTAACATGACCTTTATGAAATTTCCGACCCATTTGACTCAATCCCTATCAACTTTTAATTTTTTGCTTTACTCGTTTGATGCATTAGAGATGAGATATACCCAAATCAACCATATGGCACATCAAATAGGTAACACGACAATCAAATAACTCAACCAACGATTGTTGAAGTTGTAAATTGCACAGGTCAAAACTAGACTGCATTCAGAAAGTTAATAGTTATTGATAAGTACCACATTATGAATCAACTCCAGTTTTTCAGTTATAGTAAAATTTATATAGTAAAAACATATTTATAGAAGGTGTTTAACTTCCTTTAGTAACAACTTCATATAGTTCTAGCATAAGTGAACAAGAACTTGCAGTTCGGTTAAGTGAACCAATACAATTGTAAATCATTTTTTAGAAGTAAGAAGCATCAATACCAATGACAAACATATATATGAAATACAATATGTCAACATACCTCCATAGAAGTATGCTTGAGCAGTTAAACCATATAAAGAAAAATAGGCACATGGAGGGGAGTACAACTCTTCACAAGCACAGCCAATGTAATACTCCTTTTCACTCCAAGCAGGAGCATAACCAACAATGAATTTACCTAATTGAATTGTCATGATATATAATAGAATCTATCAGAAACATGATAGTCTTTATTTTACTAATTTAATATAGATCCTCCAAAAAGATACTAATAAAATAATTAACCTGACTTCCTAAAATCCAGTATGTGCCTTCAAATTTCTTCTAGCATACCCCATCCACAATTCAGGTTATCAATTTCGAGATAAACACCAGATATTCGAGGATCATATGCTGCTTTAATTAAATTTTCGCATATTTGAGGCAGAGATAAACCAGAAGAGAAACTAGACTTAAGCTGATCAGATATCTGAAATTGAAAACACTAAAAGTTTAGGATACAAATAGCATTGTCATATGCTAAATAAACCTAAAATGCTCTATCCTTATGAACATCTATAATGACTAAATAAATCATAATTTCATCAAAAGTGAAAACTAAAAGTTCTACCAGCCAAAACAGATCTAATATGCTGTTAAATAACATATCCATCAGGAGGAACTCTTTCGAACGCATGCCTACTAAATCAGATACAAATATTAATATCTACAAGCAGATGAACTTCAAAAACTTACTAATGTATTAATCTGTTGATAATCCTGTTCCGCAACTAATGAAAATAACAGTTTAGGATACAGACGCAATATTCTAGTTAGACAAACCTAAAATGCTCTGTCCTTATGTATATCCAAAGTGACAATTAGAAGTTCAAACATGTAAATCAGATCTAATGATCGGGAAGAAATCGTTCAAACACATGCCTACTAAATCAGATACAAATGAGCAATATCAACAAGCAGATAAACTTCAAAAACTTTCTAATGTATTAATCTATTGATCATCTGTTCAGCAACTATGAAAATAATGTACGATTTAGGAAACAGATGCATTATTCTAGTTAGACCCTATGAACATCTATATTGAGTTAATGAATGCATAAATCACATACATAAATCACTTATAAATCAGATCTAATAATTTCAAGTTTCAATCTATGCTGTTGAATTACATATCTATCTCTTCATTTGAACAAACGCCTACTAAATCGGACACTAAAATAGTAAAACAAGCAATATCTACAATCAGATAAACTTCTAAAAAACTCTCTAGTGCATAAATCTATTAATAACATCTTCAGCAACTAAATATTAGACCGAAAAACAAAATCGAACCAGGAAAAATGAGATCAAAATTCAAAACTACACAACCTCTCCACGCAATGTCATATACAAAACACTGCCGTAGCTAACGCGTTGCCACGGACAATCGATCAGCATCCGTAGCTTCACCTTATTGCTCTCCGATTCATTTAGACTTCTAAACTCAAATTCTCCACTAGGATACTTATCATCATCATTATTATTATTAATATTATTATTATTATTATTATTATTATTATTATTATTATTATAATCGCTTCTTAAACCGCCACTGTTATCCAACTCCTCGTCACTTTTGGCACGAGATGAAGAAATTACAGCTCGAACGGACTTGATTCGATTACGATTAGGTTTAGGTTTACGAAGATGATAGTTAACGGAAGAAGTGAAATGCGGACGTGAGAAGAAACAGAAGGAGACGACGGAGTTGGTGAGAATGCTGGCGGAGATGCCGCCGGCGCCGGTGGCGGTTAGAAAGCTAGACATGCGGTGGCGGTTGGAGATGAACGCCGGTAGAGTTTTGCAGTAGAGCTGACGGAGTGGAAGGTGATGCATACGTACGTACTAGTAGCGTGAATGAGTATGAGCACTCGAGTGCATGATCAACGGATGATATTATTAGTTACGCCACGTGTCGTCTGTTGGGTAAATATTCGGAATACTGTTGAGATATTTTGTGTCATGATATCAAACGGAAGAGACGGCCCGAGCTACCGTTTAGATAAAAGGGCGAACTTGTCTCGTATAGGATTATACGAGTCGAATAGATATTATGTGCACTAGATAGACCATGATAGATAGTTCATTACTATGTTTGGTATATATATTTACGATTCAGGTACATCTAGATGGCTCGTATATATAATGATCAACGATGTTTGATAAAAATTTGACCCTATACGAGTCGTATAGATGACGCATGGTGTCTGGTTGCGGGAGCCTATGGTCAATTTAATGTGAGACATAAAAAAATGAAAAGATATCCTGGGTGTGCCAGATGTTTGATAATCACGTTTGTTTGTTGTGTATTAGAAAGCTTGAGCATTTAGGTTAGTCATATACCTAACCAGTGGAGCCTCAACGATTTGAAAATTATATTCGTCCTAAAAGTTTTTACACATCTAACACACCACTGTTTAAGAGTTATGACCGCTCCTTGGATAAGTTTATAAAAAGACAGAACCAGTAACCTTTATCATAATTGGGATTTAATTGCTAGCTTTCAGACGATCAGATTGTCCATGATATATATTATTAGATATATGTTTTTCTTTTATGTATCATTTAGGTATTGGATGTTTGAGTGGTAGCGATTCACTAAATATTTATAAAGTGAACAAATTTAATAAGAAAATTGTAAACCATGTTTTCTAAAAATATGAGATGAACTAAGATATTAAAAAAATATACATTTAAATAGTTTTTTTTTCTTAAACAAACTAATTAAACAAGGGTTAGACGCTACAACTCTGCAAGACTCTTCATTGTTGATTTGATAATCACTAGTTATTTATTGTTTTAATATGTAATAATTTTATTTTTGAAAAATATAATTAAAAAAGAAAATGAAATATGGCATATAATAGTATGTCTCCCGAGTCTTATTTAAAGAGGGAAGGGGAAGGAAATGAGAAGAAAAGGTGAAGAAATCATGTTCCAGAGATTATTTAAGGGTGGGAGGGGAGGGGAGAGAATTTACTAGAAAATTTAAGTGTATAATCATCTTTCCAAATTGGAGAGATTAGAAGAGAAAATGTGTTTGTATCATTAATTGCCTATTAACTCCTACATTGTCTTTCCCTTTCCTTCCATTTTCATTAAACTCGGGAACACGAAATAAAGTGACACATTTTCCTCCCCCTCTCTTTCTTTTCTCTTTTAATTCTCCTCCTTTTTCTTTTCTCTCCTTAAATGAAACTCGGGAACACAGTGTAAATGTACATCTTAAAGATAGATTGTAACCTACCACCCTCACCACTCATGAGTCATGACTTGTGAGAAAGGTGCATTTAGAAGCACCGTGTAAATACAAACATTTGCTTTTCTTTCTTTACTTCTTTGTTCTTACATATTCCTTATCTACCAGGGCCAGGGGCAGTCGACAAGCACTTGAAGCTGCTGACATTGTCGAAATTTTGTTCAATCTTTTTTTTTCCACTTAAATAAAACTACAATGGTAATAAGGGGTCAAAATTATAAAAACGACTAAATAAGCAAGTTACTTATAAAACAAGTTGCAATAGAGAATATTTAGAGAAGATAAGATGACACGTCCGTTTATTGCACAGATTAAACTGAATCACACATTTAAAACAACCCGTCAAAATGATTGCATTCACTAACCAACCAATTAGATACGGTTATAAATACCGATGATGAAGGGAGATACATGTCAATCACAACTCTCTTCTACAAAACACAATTTGTACATTCCTTGAGAGAGCTTCGTTAGATAGTGTTGTCTTGAATAATTTTATGAGCTAAAAAATTGTTTTAATTTTAAAACAACATGCAACTTACTATATATACTTTGTATGAGATAATCTTGATCTCTTATTTCGCACTAGTAAGCATATCTTGTTGAGGTCATTAGCCTTCAGATTATTCGCCTGGATCAATACTCCCCGAAGAACAACATTGTCATTCAAAAATCATGTCCCTGACCTTAACAAGACCGAGTTGCTAAATACCAAGCGGAAAATCTTTCACTGGAAATCAAGATTAGATATCCAAACCTTCCTCAAGCGCAACTTTTAAATTTATCATGTTATATGTTAACTGTGTTAATAGGTCATGTCATCTCATTGTTTTTACTAACTGGTGATATTAATTGTGTTAAACAGACGGTGCCATGCCATGTCATTCATGTTATTGAACCAGGCATATTTAATCGTGTGTTAAACGAGTCGTGTCCAGTCAGCCACTCACTAAACATGTATGTTAGCGCTTAATAAATGACACATTTACTTACATCATAAGTTTAATACCAATGATAATCGTATTATGTGGTGCTTGATCCGTTTAACAAAACACATGTTTTTGTCATCCCTAGGTTCGATTCCAGAAAGCTTGAAGAAAAACCCTTCAAGCAGAACACGAGCCAAAATCGTGACCGGACAATGGGATATGATTTAATCTTCAACTCCTTCCGCCAAACCAAACCCACAGTTTAAGAAAATTCAATTTTGTTACTTCTAATATTGCATACATGTTTAATTTTAGTCCCACTGTTAACCCAAACCCTCTTACATAATTTATCATGCTCGTGTGCTTAAATCATATCAAGATTGTGTCGTGTTATGGCGTAAAAGATTACCAGCCCTGCGAACAAGGGACAATTAAGTCTCATCACAACTATAAAACATTAACTTTGTACTGTAGTGAAAATATACAGTTCTATGGAGTTACATTCAATATGATCTACTTTCCTTTGGGTTCAGTAATTTGATTTCTGAATTGACAATTGGCAACAGGGACTAAAACATATAAAACAAGACGTCCCGATCTTGACACCACTCGTCTCGTGGTGCCTTTTGAAATCAATAAGGTTCTGGATCAAAGAGAACTTAAGTAATCTTTAAGCAAATTGAACATAGGAGTTGCAAATGAAGATCCTTCTGATCTTTGAAGCATTATTCCATCCATTTGGGCTTGCACCCCATCACTTGATGTTAAGCCGTCCATTAGTTGCTTTAATGTCATGTCTATCCCGACCACCGAGCTCCCTATTCCACTCAGGATTTCTGGTAAAGAAGGTGATGATTTTGACAATTCAACAACGTAACCTGTACGTAACCTTGTGTTTGGCAATAGCAACAGCGCGTGAAAAGCCTCCAATTGCATCAACTAAACCCCGTGAAGCAGCATCATTACCGTTCCATACTCTTCCTTGAGCAATCTCCTCCATTTTATCTTCCTGCAATTATATTCACTGTTGGGCTGCTAATTTCATACTCAATAAATATCTAAAACTGCTTGAAAAATAACTACATACACTCATTGATCTTGAAAATGCTGCCTTGTTACGAAACTGTTTATAAGCATTTTGAGCAGATTCTTCAAATAGTTTCTCTTCATCGGGTCTGCACACAGATATTCAAACGCTCAGAACCATATTTATTTTTATAAAACAAAACCAAATCAACCTTTTTTATACATAAATGGGTAGAAAATGCCACCTCTAAATATGAGAAATTCCAATTTTGAAAATCTAACAAATCAGGACCGACTCACTCACCTGAATGGCCGTTGGTCAGCAGCAGTCAACTCAGCATATCGTCCTCTTGAAATAATTTCCTTATTGAAACCGATCCTTTCATAAAGTTTCCCCAGATTTAACTTACCTAAAACAGATACGATCATTAAGAAATTTAATAAGGGTGACAGCAAAATAATATACGAAAAATGCTTACAGGATGATGTACTTGACCTGTGACAACACCAATTGAACCGGTCAAAGTAAGGTTCTCTGATAGTATAGTCTGTGCTGCCATGGCCATATAGTATCCTCCACTAGCTGCCACATCAACCATTGATGCAACTACTGGTTTAGATTCAGCCAATAATCTGATTTCTCTCCACATCCTACACAAAAGCAAAAAAAAAAACTAAAATGCGATTTTAAATAACTCTGGCTTTTCTTTTGGCTAGTCTTTTTTTTTTCAACTTCATTCATGCTTTTACATTGAGATTAAGAATACAGGCTTTATCAGAATGTGGATAAATGCATATAAAGGTTAAAAAACTTATGTTGATTTTTTTTCTAGTGAAAATATATAAGCACTTACAAGTCAGAAGCAAGAGCATCACCTCCAGGGCTATCAATTCGAATGATAACAGCCTTGTACCTTTTTGACTCTGAAAAAATAACACAAAATAGCAACATTAAAATCCAAATATGAGCATGAAGTTCTACCAGAAGTTTACCACCTTGTGTATAAAGATGTAAATTATTGTATACAATGTTCACCAGTTACCGTTTGTCCTTGATTATTACATATGTTGCAGTTAAATGTATGGTTACAAATTTAGGAACATTATGATTCAAGCACAGCAACTTAGATAACTATATATTATTTTATATACCTCTCACAGTGCGAATCTTCTCAATAAATTGCTCTGCAACGATGCCTGAACTAGGTGAGCTAAATGGTCCCCGTACACGACTGATGCTTCCGGAAGCTCTAATTACTGCAATTTTATCCTTCCCACCAGATAACCCCACGGTCCATTTTTTAACTCGTGAATATTTCCTGGATAAAGAGTAATAAACATTAATAAGTTATTTTGTGCAAGCATTTAACAGAGAAGATGCACAATACAAGAGAAATTATTACTTGTAATCAACAGTAGGGAGTTTTTTCTCTTCTGCGATGCCCAGTTTTTTTTTCAACATAGATATAACCTAAAAATGTTTATATTTTATCATAAATGGAAACAAGATTTATCATTTATATTTTATTTCTAATTTAAGAGCATACCTCATCATCGTATTTGATATCTGTTATCCATCCATCTTCTTTCAACTTGTCTATTTGATAAACTCCCTCACCAATAAAACTCTCAATATCTTCCTTTTTCTTTCCTGTAAACAAAACAAAAAATCAAATAATTCACTTTAACATATAAAGATTAATATGAAACCACAACAGAACTTGTTACTTCACCTTTGGCTTGAGAAATCTTATCAACCCAAGTTCCATAGATATTATCAAGCAATGTATTAAGCACCTCACGGTTTTCTTCAGATATATTCTTGTGAGTTAACTGATCACCAGCACTCTTATATTTACCAATCCTCTGCACTTGTGGTTGCACACCTACTTTCTCAAGTACACCTTTATGCACATAATTCGGTATAATTAGAAGTTGATCTCACAAATAACATGGTCAATAGCATGTCTCTGAAATATAATATTTTAACTAACCTCCAAGAAATTGTGCTTGGGCGGTTAACCCGTATAATGAAAAATAAGTACTTGGAGGCGCATACAGTTCTTCACAAGCACAACCGAGGTAATATTCCTTTTCACCCCATAGAGGTGCATACCCAATAATGAATTTTCCTGAATTGAATTATCACAATTGATATATTAAACTCACATTAAACGCCATGTAATTTATTAAAAATTCTATAATAGGTAATGCCTAAACTACCTGATTTCCTAAAATCCAATATGTGTCGTCTAATTTCTTCAATTTTGGCCCACCCACAATTTAGTGTTTCAATGTGCAGATAAACACCTGATATACGTGGATCATATGCTGCCTTTATCAAGTTTTCACATATTTGAGGCAGGGATAGCCCTGAAGAGAAACGAGTCTTCACCTGATCAGAAATCTGAAGATGGCAACAGTAAAAAATAAAATAAATAAATAAATAAGCTCATAATCCAAGATTCAATTTGAATACATAACAGCTTTATAAACTAAGTGTTTCGCATATAGAATAGTTATCATTACTGCATATATCATATTTATTCTATTCTCGTTATTAGACAGTCTCTATTTATTATATATTGATTACTAAAGGATATTAGACAGTCTCTATATTAACTATTAGAGGGTTCTATGTGTAAATATGATATCTATATTATCTCTTGTATTTTTCCTTGATCAATACAACTGATTATTACCAAGTTTATCTTGGTATCAGAGCTAGATCTGATCAGACACAACTTCCAGCCAAACAATGGCCCTCATTGCTGCCTTTTCTACAGCAGACAAAACTGCTCACAATTCCCACAAATTTCGATTCTCTCTCACAAACACAAACTATGGGTATTGGAAGGCAATGATCCAACCCTTCCTTGTTACCAACAACCTATTTGGTTATATTGATGGAACAATCCCCTGCCCACCGGAAATACTTGCTCCAGCAGCCTCCTCAGGAAAAGAGGGCGCTACACCAACACCACAATCCAATCCAAATTACCCCATTTGGGTCTCCAACGATGCTCATGTCAGGATGCTTCTTCTATCCACCATCTCCGAAGCCTCCTTTCGACATGTTCAAGGCACTACATCCCGCGTATTAGACAGTCTAATATCCTTTAGTAATCAATATATAATAAATAGAGACTGTCTAATAAATCAATATATAATAAATAGAGACCGTCTAATACTCGTATATAAAGATTCCATAAAATGTTACCAAAATATAAACATATGAAATAAAAAAACATACAAAAAGAACTTTCAGTACTATTGAACTATTAATGGAATAACAAGTATTATTAACAGGGGTGCAAACAAGCCGAGACGCTCGCGACCTACTCGAGATCGGATCGATAAAAAGATAAAAAGCTTGAAATGAGCTGAACTTTTTCGAGCTCGAGCCGAGCCTCAAATAAAGCTCGTTTAGATATCGAGCCAAGCTCAAATCTTGTATGGGAAGCATGTCAAGCCTAAACGAGTCTTGTGTGTTTTTAAGTTTTACCTCTTTTAGACTTCTATCTATTAATTACACCCTGCATAGCCTAGCTTTGGCTCATTTAAGGTACTACACGAGCTCGATTCAAGCTTAGGCTCATTTAAAGTTTTTCACAGAATATATAAAACATAATTAAAACGTATAAAAATTAATTAATAAATGAGCAGCCCGATTTTGATAAAAACGATTCACAAGCTGAGCTCGAGCTTCACAAGAAAGAGCTGGAAACAAGCCTAGTAGAGCACTCGAGCTCGGCTTATGTTTGGTTACATCCTAGTTATTGAATTAGTGTTTCGATCAAAGAACTAGAGTAATTATGTTAACACCAGAGTAATACCGGTTCAAAAGCGTAGCAGCTATTTGTATATTTAATAGGTTAACTTCATTTCCTGTTGAATCATTATTAATAGAATAACAAGTAAAATGAAGGAATTAGGGCAAGAAACCACAAAACCTGTCCACGCAATTTCAAATTAAGAACACTGCCTTTACGAACACGTTGCCACGGATACGCAATTAACATCCGCAGCTTCACCACGAAGCTCTTCCAGGCCCCTGGCTGTTGGAATTCAAATTCGCCACTTGGATAATCACCATCAACGCCACTTCTTAAACTACCATTATTATCCAATTCAGACTTAAAACTGTTCCATCCTCATTATTATAATTATTATCCTCCTTAACGTCGTCGTTTTTGGTATCAGATGATGAATTGATGACTCGGATTGAAAGGGTCCGGTTAGGTTTAGAAAGAAGACGGTTATTATAAATATAATTATTATTATTATAAGTAGGAGTGAAATGCGTAGGATGGAGGTGAAGTGGTGAGCGTGATTTGGTGAGGATGGCGGCGACGGTGGTGGTGGTGAGAAGCCTAGACATTCCGGTGACGGAGATGAACGCCGGCAGAATTAGATAGAAGAAGAAGAAGAAGAAAGTGACTGAAGAAGCATGGATTGGAAATCCACCACGTCGTCAAAATGTATTTGGTCTTTAATACTGGCTTCGATTCATCACCCACCCAGATTTTTCATAATAATATCTTACTATTTTATTCGGTCTTGAATATCGGATTGGCTTACATGCTCTTTCAAAACTAAGATAGTAGAAAAAGTATTATTAAACGGATATTTATTGAACTTAAACTAGCAACGTTAGGATCACCTCGTCAAACTCAACGATATCTGTTTTAGGTTTTTGTTTTTTGATTTCTAGCTTATAGATCTTAGAATTTTTGTTCATATCATTGTGTCTTTTTATTTATTATTGTGTTTTTTTCGTCTTTGTTTCCAGTAGGATCCAATTTACCATACAAAAGAGGGTGGTGACGTAGCTTGTTGCCCGCTTAACTGCATATCTGTTGTAATTTGATCATTTTATTGCTATTAATAATTTAATTAAAAAGTCAACATTATGTTATATTTCTCAATATTGTGTTATACTTTACCTATAAATCCAAATTGTGTTATATTTTGTTACTTATTATGTCATTGTACCTTTTTCTAAATTTAGGAGACTCCACAAGATAACTTAACTGTAACGTCCCAAGCTTTGTAGGTTTTTTAAATAATCTGAGTTTAATTAAATTATAGAAGATAAATGTAATTATCTAAAGTATGAGGAGGAATAAATGTCATTAGATGAAAACTTAAACATAAAACTTTACCCTCTTCCTATAAATGTAGCCACCATCTCATTCATAACCATCTAAGTAATAACCATCCTAGCCTCCAAACTCCTTCTTTATCAAAATTCCTGTTTTTGAGAAAACCACCCACAAATACACAATAATTCTCGGAGATCTAATCGTCGGATCGGTCTCAAATTTTAATTGAGTGTTCATGGAATATAAATGAAGATTTCCACCTATTAGATCTTCGATAAGAGGTCGGGAAGTCCGGTTTTTAACAGCAAAACCGTAATAGCTAAAATAGAAGATTTCGGCAACTGTTTTGGTTTTTTCAGAAACTGTAGCGGTGGTTCCAGTGACGAAGAGTTGATGGGTTTGTAGATCGGGGTGGGATGGTTTCGTGGCCGCTTGAATCACACAATTCGAGTTCGTTTGATATGGTTTTGGTCTATTCGAGTGATTTCGAACATAAACCTCAAAGATACGTTTTTGCTAAAAATGTTTACTTTTTGTACACTGATTGCATGAAAATTGGTAGAATGATAGAACGAGCCACGATTATTGATAAAGTAATGAACTTTTGAGTAAACGGGTTAGTTGGTTTGTTTCGGGTAAAACAAGTAGTGTTCGGTTCGTGAAAAGGACGTGTAAACGAAGGCGGTTTTGCATGAAACTTGGTAGGATTATAAATTGAACCTTATTATGTGAGAAAAATGTAAAGTTGAGCATAAACAAGCTATTTGGAATGAAAATGAAATGGGTAATATGGGTGACTTGTGGACCAAGTTAAAGAACGATAACGAACTTGTTATGGCTCATAACTCGTTTTATCATTAAAACGAGCTTAAGGGTCACCGTAGCTTGGATCTGGACCACCCGAAGCTACTTGGGTTATAAACGATCAAAATCCGGCCAACCATGGTGGTTAACGGCGACTAACGGCGCCAGAATCGAAGAAAAACCCGAAAAACGCGTTAAGGATAACAAGATTTGAACATATGCGTCGTATATGTTATACGGGCGCATATGTTTGGGGGGGGGGGGCATATGCATACCGGCTTATATGTGTACATGTACGTATATGTATGTGTGATAGTATATGATTAGAAGTGCATATGTAGTAATGACGTATATGTATGAACCACGCATATGTATGTATCACGTATAAGTTCTGGGAGCGCGTATGTGTGGCCACGTATATGTATGAAGTGTATAGGTATGGGAGTATAAGTGATATGGGGCGCCTAAGTTATGCGGGCAAATAACTTATGCGGACGTATAACATATACGCCTCAAGACTTATGCGCTAACATGACGTATATACCACCACGACTTATACGCTAGCCTAGCTTATACGTTGAGAAGTAACTTATACGTAAAAATGCCTTGTGCGCCAAGAACTTATGCGGCATGTAAGACAAATATAAATAATTAATTAATAACCAAAGGTAATGTTTAAAAATGATAAAAGCCTAGAAAGAAAGACCAAGGCTAGAATAGATACATAAGAGCACGAGAGTGGTAGTTAAACTTATGTGCCTTGTTACATAGTTAGCCGTGCTCAGTTGAAGAGAGGTGTTACCATCAATTCCGAAAGAAGCAAGACACATGTGAGTTTCTAGCCCCATTTCCTTGTATTTTCGGTGCTGTGTGCATACCCGA
>NW_027501861.1:0-67753 GCF_021521415.1 Bidens hawaiensis | reverse complement strand
TTGATTTCTTGTGAAAATTACATAGTTGATTTCTTCTTGAGTTTGGTGCCATTCAAATAGATTTGTTTCATAGACAGAAGGAAAACGAGAATAAATAATTAAGTGTTATTTTTATTTGTGTTGCTTGTGTTTGTAACAAAATTCAGTCTAAAGCTTGGATTATGGAGTCCTGGGTTTAGATAGCCTGTGAAGTTGGGTTGGTTTGGCTTTAGTTATATTTAGCTTTATGGTGATTGGTGAATATGAAGATAAACTGGGTTTGGATTTTAGGGTTCTTCACCAATCTTGAATGTTGATGATGAAGATGACGATAGAGGGGTAAAAGGGTCATTTCAACACTTTCTTAAACGGTAAACGCTTGGTCAGCTAACAGAGTGGCACAAAAAAACCCGCCAGAAAACTACGATACCACAGATCACCCAATTTGAGAATGGGACCTGTGTAGTGCCCCGCCCATGTGTGATACGTTGGGTCAGCAACCATACATTGGTCGGGTATTTTGGACAATTTGTTTCGGTGATCAGAGTGTTTGACTATCCACTTTGTTCATGGATTTGTGTTCGCTAGCCTTTGCTAACATGAATATATTTTATGTTACTATGTGTGAACAAGAAACCAAAGGTCTTTCGTGATTAAGGAGTCATGATTGAAGGATCCAATACACTTTATTTTGCAAAGCGATGCTTTTGTATATTATGTTTTAAGTGCATAGGTAGTTTAGCTTGGTCCTTATTGATGCTAGATTGTCGCTATATAGTCAAAAAACAATAATAATCAAGTTTCCTAATCACCTTAAACAAGTTAGGGCAAGTAGGGTGTCAAACCACGAGAAGTATGTGATCAGTGTGACATGTAATCAATTTCTAATATTATGAAGTAATAATTAACAGTGCTTATCACACTAGCAAATAGGGGTGTGCAAATGAAGATAACCGGACCGAACCGGGTAAAACCCAACCCGACCCGATAATCGGAAACCTACCAAAATGATAACCAATTACTGGACTTTAACATAAGTTTCGGGTACCCTGTTTGTTCGGGTTCGGTCCTCAGGTAGCAAGACAAGACCGAGAACGAATATCTGGTTAGGGGCAAATGTAAAGACGAAGAAGAAGTCAAGTAGAAGTTTGATCTCCAGTGACCTCGTGGGTTTCCTTTGAGAAGTCAAGTGGAAGTTTGGTCTCCAGCAACATCGTCTTTGTTGGATTTAACCACAACACACTCCTTCAAATTTTAGAGACTTTGACTTCTTTGTGTGGTTGGGGATGAGAAGTAAGAAAGAGGTGGTAGACCATCTTGCTTTGAGATTTAAAAAACTTAGATGGTTTTGATGAGATGCGCCAAAGAAAGAAGTTTACAAGGTGCAAGGATGTTGTTGTAAATCCTTTATTATAAAGTACTAGTTATAGAGCCCGTGTCACACAAGGGATAATTCAAATATAAAATTATAAGCAAAACAAATAACTACATAGCGTATATGAAAAAAAAATTTATTACATGTATGGTTGTATCTATACAATGTGTAAATAAATTGATTTTATTTATATCACAAAATGATTTTTTTAAATAAACTTAATAAAAAAATAGCCGTGCAAAATCGTACCCGAGAATGCTTCTTTCTATTAAAAAATTTATTCTCGGTGTCATATATGTATAATTGAAAGAATTTCGGTTATGAACCAATTTCGAAAATAAGACTTCTCATACGATGGTAGTTGTAACCACTCAGCCTAAATACAAAAGAGGCGTTACCTTTATTGATATATTTATCAATTTACCACCCGTCAAAGGAAAGTAGGATATTAAATTGTAGCAATGGATGTTCTTCAAGAACTATATTTTTCTGAGCTACACCATAAAAAAGATTTTGATAAGTTTCAGAGGTCTTATCGATTTTGTCATAATGACAACATAAAAAATAACATGTTAACCCATTCAATTTTGTGAATATTGTGTTTCATTTGAGCATAGTTTTACATGACATGCTTCCCATACAACGTTCTGATCACCATTGTAGGAAAAATTAATGTTGACATAAATATTTCAAATTTGACAAAAGTTAGAAGCATTGATAGGCATGGGGTGGCATGTTGAAAGTGGGTCGCAATCTTTTCTTAAATTTTAATAGTTGGGGGGAAAATAGTCAATTTGTCAAATCCCGAACCTTTTAATTATTACAAAAAATGCCTTTAAAAAGAAACTTGAAACCCGAATCATGTTTAAAATTATAACTTTCATACTTTTGACATTTTAAAATCAACACTTTGAACCCATAACAAATTTGACGATAAATCTATTTTGCATTCTCAAACTTTTAAAAATACTAAAAATTTTCATTTTTGATCCGTAACAAATTTTGACCTAAACGTAAGTTAACTTGTATCAAACAATCTATTTACCAACTTTTGACCCATAAAATCAAATTTAACTTCCACAAAAAACCCGAAACAATTTTCGTTTGAGAAACATGATTTTAGGGGTGTTCATCGAATTGGAATAACGATTTTCAAGTTAAATCGAATTGAATAATCCGAATAATTGTTTTTTTTGCCAGTATTCGTATTCGATTAAAAGTTGAACTATTCTACTCGTATTCGTATTATATGCCCAATTCGATTCGAGAATGCATTTGAAACTCGAATTCGAATAATTTTGATTTTAATTCGAATAAATACGATCTAATTTATCTATGCCAAAAATTCGAAAACCATAAGCATAATTGCATAACAAACATATAAATTTAAAGTAGCTACAATACGACATGATAATAAATTCAAAACTCAAATAAAAATAGTCTAACAAAATATTCAAAAGGAGAAGTAAATAACACTCATATTAGTATAGGCTAAGAAACAATAATATTGCCTATTAGGGTTAATTAATTTATAATGGACATTTATTATTTATGAATTTGACACAAATAAAAAATAATAATGATTATACACACACACTGTGACACCCGGTAAATTCCCAATCCCTTAAACTAAGTAATCAACCTAATAATTAGGTGATTGTGAATATTAAGCGCGCCATGTTAGTCAGCGCGTGCATTTGTTATGTGCGCCCTGCGCGAGCGCGCCATGTTAGTCAGCGCGTGCATTTGTTATATGCGCCATGCGCGAGCGCACCATGTTAAGAACCAGCGTGAGCATATGTTATATGCGCCATGCGTGAATGTTTTGGCTTTATGTTTTCATGTAACTTAACGTTATGGTCTATGGGTTGACCATCCCGCATGATGCTAAGGCGGGTGCATCCTACATTGTTTATGCGCGTGCGGAAGGGAACTAACCTCCCCGCATGGCGGGAACATTGAGAGCTAGTTTGTCTGAAGCTCCAAGATGGAATTGACTTCAACATGACTGATCACTATGTTGAAATACCAAGACCACCTGGAGAATCTACAAATGAAACTCAATATCCCCAACTGCGAGAAGGTTACGCACCTACCCGCAGCAAAGAAATGTCCTTCACGCAGAAAGCTATGCGCACAAAGTATTACGCGCAGAACACTTAGTCTATTCTCCAGACATAAGGAGATTACTCCCGCCCAAAAGGAAACAGTAGCGTGTTTCAGAGATTTTCCACTTTTTACTGTACACTGACAAAAGTACCTGAAAAAGCACACTGTAACATGAAAAGTCAACTGTCAGCCACCCTATTCTCACCAACCCCAGACCTGCATGTCCTGTCCAAATCAAATCAAGATCTTTTATCCACTCCTCCACTTTTAAGTAAACAATAAACAATAATAATTTCCATACTTTATCATCATTACACCTAGATATGAAAAGATTTCAATCCCCTAAAGCAAGGGATTGTGTTCCCTTGAGTTTGCCTATAAATTTGTAACCTAAATTATCACCCAAAACACACTTCAAAGAACTACAAACTTGCACTAATCCTCTCCCAAGCATCCGTTGTTTCCAGCTCCGATCCTGTTACTAGGTAAGCCGAGAATATAACCTTGAGACCTACTATCCAACCCTTATATTCTCCTATTTCTTGATCTTAATATATATACTTGTTATTTAATCGTATTCTAGACCTTCGATTCCGGGGCCAACACCAAGAAAACCCGAATCTCGATTAATCCCTTAACAAGAACCACAGGTGAGTCTCACAGCCCCTATTTTCACTATTTTCACTATTTTAAACTGTTTTCGGGGCGAGGGACACGTACCTAAATAATGTTTTATCATGGTATACTTACAAGCTATGCAAGCGATTGTGTTTAAATTATATTTCATGATGAGCAATGCGAACGGTTATCTAAGGTTTTCGATGTGTGTGCGCTAGAACTCGAGTAAGTGATCACTTTACCATTGGAACTCTAAGGGTAGGGACTGCTGGTTTGATCCACCCACTCGTAGGGGTCGCACCTCTTTGCATGGACGAGTGCCTAGTATGGTCATGGGGCAGTACTATGGGTTTGAGCCCGCTCGTAGGGGTCGCGCCTCTTTGCATGGACGAGCGCCTTGTTTTCCGGCACAACGTCCGCGCGTAACCCGCGGGACGGAATTATTGATTAGCTCGTAGTGGCAGCGCCACTTTGCATGGACGAGCACATGTTCCTGAAACGTTCGCGCGTAACCCGCGGGACGGTATTACTTATTTTAGCTCGTAGTGGCAGCGCCACTTTGCATAGACGAGCACAGTTCCTAGAAATGTTCGCGCGTAACCCGCGGAACGATTTTATCAGAATATGTTGATATAACTATGTTTTACCAAGCTTGTGCTTTAATGATGCTACCAGAATTATGTTTCAGAATGATTATGATGCAATACGATTTATCAAGTTACTAAAACTTGTGAACTCACTCAGTTTATACTGATTCAAATGTTTTTACGTGTCTTTCAGGAGATAATTAGGTAGCGCATGGAGTCACACTTAGAGCACCTCACGCTGAACATCTAAACTAGCTTTTTGGAAGATTTTAGTTCTATCCCTTCGATGCGCGTGGTTGTTCCCGCCGCGCATGGGGATATGGCGTGGAAATCTTCAACAGTTTTTATACTTGGATGTTTTTATGTAATTTTTAAACAATGTAATGTATTGTATTAAACATTTCATGCGCAATGAAAATCTTTGAATGTTTGCAATGGCCCGTGCTTAATTATCAATACCCACTCGCGCGCGCCCGGCTGTTTCTGCCGTTCAGGGCCGGGTGTGACAGATTGGTATCAGAGCACTGGTTATAGCGAACTAGGAAAAGAAGTTTTAACCTAGACTATAACCGTTGGGGAATCGCATGAAATATTTTTCAAAGAAAATATTTTCAAAAGAAACTATACACACACTTAGGAACACGGGTCACACTGTCTAGTAAATAATGATAACATTATGTGCTCAGAGTACATGCGCTAAGTTTAATATATTTCCACTCTTTTAAAGCGAGAATGCCTCCAACTAAAGCCAAAGGAATTACCATGACACCCGAGGAACTCGCGGAAATAATCGCGCAAGCAATCGCAACACATGAGGCCAGCAAGGCCGAATCAAGTCAGGGTCGTCAGAATGAGACCCCAGAACCCGAATCAGGAGCCTTGGACAAAGGATGCTCCTATAAGACATTCATGGCCTGTAAGCCTTGGCCATTCAAGGGAACCGAAGGGGCCATTGGGCTCTACAACTGGATTGACAAGATGGAGACAGTTCTCTCCATTAGCGGATGTAGTGAGAACCAGAAGGTCCTTTACGCGACCTGCATGTTCCAAGAAGCAGCTTCGTCTTGGTGGAAGCTTCAAACGAAAACATTGGGGCGAGAAGTTGCTCTCCACAAGACCTGGGAGGAACTGAAGGAGATGATGATGAGAAAGTTCTGCTCTCGCGCAGAAATCCAGAGTCTACAACAGGAATTCTGGAACCACACCATGGTAGGAACGGATATCGACGCCTACAACAACCGGTTCAACGAACTTTGCCAGTTGGTGCCAGATATGGCAAACACGGAGGAAAAGAAGATCGAGAGGTATATTTTTGGGTTACCTCCTGTTGTTAGGGTTCCGCTCAACGCCGCAGCGCCTCCAACCTTTGATGAGGCGGTAGCGCGGGCCATCACCCTTACAAGGGATACGGTCCGTGCGGGTTTGTTAACTACGCGCGGAACCGAGCAGCGAACCTCTGATCCCAAGAGGAAATGGAACTCTCACCACCGAGGGTCCGACTCCAAGCAGCCACCGTTCAAGAAGCAGGAAAGCGCAAGGGTTTACGCAATTCAGGCCGCGGAGCCACCACGAAAAGGATACAGCGGGCCTCGCCCATGGTGCAACAAATGCAAGTACCACCACGAGGGTGAATGCGCAAGAATCGAATGTGCCAAATGTGGCAGACCAGGGCACAAGACGATGAATTGCCGTGTCAGAGACGCTGGAGCAAGCGACAACTGCTACGCATGCGGGAAGCCAGGGCATTTTAGTCGGGATTGCCCGCAAAAGGGAAACCAAGCTCGCGGGAGAGCTTTTGTGATCGGCGCAGGCGAAGCTAAAGAAGAGCCGAATGTGGTAACCGGTACGTTTTTGCTTAACGGACATTTTGCATCTGTCTTATTTGATACTGGCGCTGACCTAAGTTTTATATCCGCTGAGTTTAAAGACTCCCTAGGCCTAGCAACCAGTAGACTAGACACGCCTTATACTATAGAACTAGCCAATGGTAGGCAGTTATGCGCAAACGAAAGAACTGAGCAATGTGTAATAGTCATGGGAGGTCACGGGTTCAATATTAACTTGTTGCCAATAGACTTGGGAAGTTTTGACATTGTGGTAGGTATGGATTGGTTAGTCGAGAACCGCGCGGAAGTTATTTGCCATGAGAAGCAGGTTCGGATCCCACTGTTGAACGGAGAAACCTTGGTAATTCAAGGGGAAAGAAGGGGAGTTGCGACGAAACTGATTTCGTGCCTAAAGGCGCGTAAGTGCCTAAGGAAAGGGTGCTACGCCTTCCTGGCGCATGTAGTAGAGAAGAAAGGAGATGAGCGAAGAATTGAAGACTTACCAGTAGTGCGCGAATTTCCAGAAGTTTTTCCTGAAGATTTGCCCGGATTGCCGCAGCCGCGACAAGTAGAATTTCGTATTGATTTAGTCCCAGGAGCTGCGCCAGTAGCTCGAGCGCCTTATCGACTAGCTCCATCTGAGATGCAAGAGCTATCCAATCAGTTACAGGAACTATTGGATAAGGGTTTCATACGCCCAAGCTTTTCACCTTGGGGAGCTCCAGTACTGTTTGTTAAGAAGAAGGATGGTTCGTTCAGAATGTGTATTGACTACAGGGAGCTGAACAAGCTGACAGTCAAGAATCGGTACCCCTTACCGAGGATTGACGACTTATTTGACCAGTTGCAAGGATCCAGTTATTATTCGAAGATAGATCTACGGTCAGGATACCACCAACTTAGGGTCCATGAGGAAGATGTGCCGAAAACAGCCTTCCGAACTAGATACGGCCATTATGAGTTCTTAGTGATGCCTTTCGGGCTAACTAATGCGCCGGCTGTGTTCATGGATCTGATGAACCGCGTGTGCAAACCATACTTGGACAAGTTTGTGATTGTGTTTATAGATGATATTCTGATTTACTCTCGGACCAAGGCCGAGCATGAGCAACACCTGAGATTGATTTTGGAATTATTGAGGAAAGAAAAGTTGTATGCGAAGTTTTCCAAGTGCGAGTTTTGGCTTAGAGAAGTTCACTTTCTCGGTCACGTTGTAAACGAGAAAGGAATTCACGTTGATCCTTCCAAAGTCAAGGCCATCGAAAACTGGGAAGCGCCAAAAACCCCAACTGAGGTGAGGCAATTCCTAGGACTAGCTGGCTACTATCGACGCTTCATTGAGAACTTCTCCAAAATAGCTCTACCTCTGACCGCGCTAACTCAGAAAGACAAGAAGTTTGTGTGGGGCGAAAATCAGGAAGCAGCGTTTCAAATGTTGAAACAGAAGTTATGTAGTGCGCCAATTTTGTCTCTGCCCGAGGGGACGGACGACATCGTCGTTTACTGCGACGCTTCACATCAAGGACTCGGATGTGTCCTTATGCAGCGAGACAAAGTCATAGCATATGCCTCGCGCCAACTCAAGACCAATGAAAAGAACTATACAACGCATGATTTAGAACTTGGAGCAGTTGTCTTCGCGCTAAAGATTTGGCGCCATTACCTCTATGGTACAAAGTGTATAATCTTTACGGATCACAAGAGCCTTCAACATATATTTGATCAAAAGGATTTAAACATGAGGCAACGAAGATGGGTGGAGTTATTGAACGATTATGATTGTGAGATTAAGTACCACCCTGGAAAGGCGAATGTGGTAGCAGACGCGCTAAGTAGGAAGGAGCGAATAAAAACGCTACGAGTCAAGGCTCTAAGGTTGACCATTCACGCAGATCTCTCTACCCGCATCCGAGACGCTCAGCAAGAAGCCTTGAAACCAGAGTTTGTTAAAAACGAATGCCTTGGGGGTATGGTTAAGAATTTGGAACTGAAAGAGAACGGCAATCTATATTTTGCTAACCGCATATGGGTCCCTCTCAAGGGGGGATTGCGCGAGCAGGTATTGAACGAAGCTCACAAGACGCGGTATTCCGTACATCCTGGCGCAGACAAGATGTACCAAGATGTTAAAACGCTGTATTGGTGGCCCAATCTTAAAGGCGCCATCGCGACGTATGTCAGTAAGTGCCTGACGTGTTCGAAGGTAAAGGCTGAATACCAGAAACCATCAGGGTTGCTTCAACAGCCAGAAATTCCCATGTGGAAGTGGGAACAAATCTCTATGGACTTCATCACCAAACTACCAAGGACACCTGGGGGTTATGACACAATATGGGTTATTGTGGATCGGCTAACTAAGTCAGCGCACTTCCTGCCGATCAAGGAAACCGATAAGATGGAAAAGTTAGCCCGATTGTATATTCGAGAAGTAGTTTCAAAACATGGAGTCCCAGTGTCCATCATTTCTGATAGAGATAGTCGGTTCACCTCAAGATTTTGGAGATCGTTACAAGGAGCTCTAGGTACTCGCCTTGATATGAGTACAGCTTATCATCCTCAAACGGATGGGCAAAGCGAGCGAACAATCCAGACATTGGAAGATATGCTACGCGCGTGCGCAATCGATTTCGAAGGTAGCTGGGATACTCATCTCCCATTGGTTGAATTTTCTTACAACAACAGCTATCACACAAGCATTAGGGCTGCGCCGTTCGAAGCTTTGTATGGGCGCAAGTGTAGATCCCCACTGTGCTGGGCTGAAGTGGGTGACAAGCAAATGACTGGTCCAGAATTGATCCAAGAAACAACAGACAAGATTTTTCAGATAAGGGATCGCCTTAAGACAGCGCGCGATAGACAGAAGAGCTACGCAGATGTGCGAAGGAAACCATTGGAATTTCAAGTAGGGGATAAAGTACTTTTGAAAGTCTCTCCATGGAAAGGAGTCCCCCGTTTCGGCAAGCGAGGAAAGTTGAATCCGCGCTACATTGGACCATTTGAGATCCTGGAAAGGATCGGTCCGGTTGCTTATAAACTCCGTTTACCCGCCGAACTCAGTGGAGTTCATGATACGTTTCATGTGTCCAACCTCAAAAAGTGCTTATCTGACGAAACGTTGATTTTGCCGTTGGAAGAGATTCACATCGACAAACAGCTGCACTTCGTAGAAGAACCTATAGCAGTAACCGATTGGAAAGAACAAAAGTTACGCAGGAGCAAAATCAAGTTAGTAAAGGTTCAATGGAACTCGAGGCGTGGGCCTGAGTTCACTTGGGAAAGAGAAGACCAAATGCGCAAGAAATACCCACACCTCTTCCAGAACATGGCTTCTGCCAGCAACGTCTCCTAAAATTTCGGGACGAAATTCGTTTAACGAGGGGAGAATGTGACACCCGGTAAATTCCCAATCCCTTAAACTAAGTAATCAACCTAATAATTAGGTGATTGTGAATATTAAGCGCGCCATGTTAGTCAGCGCGTGCATTTGTTATGTGCGCCCTGCGCGAGCGCGCCATGTTAGTCAGCGCGTGCATTTGTTATATGCGCCATGCGCGAGCGCACCATGTTAAGAACCAGCGTGAGCATATGTTATATGCGCCATGCGTGAATGTTTTGGCTTTATGTTTTCATGTAACTTAACGTTATGGTCTATGGGTTGACCATCCCGCATGATGCTAAGGCGGGTGCATCCTACATTGTTTATGCGCGTGCGGAAGGGAACTAACCTCCCCGCATGGCGGGAACATTGAGAGCTAGTTTGTCTGAAGCTCCAAGATGGAATTGACTTCAACATGACTGATCACTATGTTGAAATACCAAGACCACCTGGAGAATCTACAAATGAAACTCAATATCCCCAACTGCGAGAAGGTTACGCACCTACCCGCAGCAAAGAAATGTCCTTCACGCAGAAAGCTATGCGCACAAAGTATTACGCGCAGAACACTTAGTCTATTCTCCAGACATAAGGAGATTACTCCCGCCCAAAAGGAAACAGTAGCGTGTTTCAGAGATTTTCCACTTTTTACTGTACACTGACAAAAGTACCTGAAAAAGCACACTGTAACATGAAAAGTCAACTGTCAGCCACCCTATTCTCACCAACCCCAGACCTGCATGTCCTGTCCAAATCAAATCAAGATCTTTTATCCACTCCTCCACTTTTAAGTAAACAATAAACAATAATAATTTCCATACTTTATCATCATTACACCTAGATATGAAAAGATTTCAATCCCCTAAAGCAAGGGATTGTGTTCCCTTGAGTTTGCCTATAAATTTGTAACCTAAATTATCACCCAAAACACACTTCAAAGAACTACAAACTTGCACTAATCCTCTCCCAAGCATCCGTTGTTTCCAGCTCCGATCCTGTTACTAGGTAAGCCGAGAATATAACCTTGAGACCTACTATCCAACCCTTATATTCTCCTATTTCTTGATCTTAATATATATACTTGTTATTTAATCGTATTCTAGACCTTCGATTCCGGGGCCAACACCAAGAAAACCCGAATCTCGATTAATCCCTTAACAAGAACCACAGGTGAGTCTCACAGCCCCTATTTTCACTATTTTCACTATTTTAAACTGTTTTCGGGGCGAGGGACACGTACCTAAATAATGTTTTATCATGGTATACTTACAAGCTATGCAAGCGATTGTGTTTAAATTATATTTCATGATGAGCAATGCGAACGGTTATCTAAGGTTTTCGATGTGTGTGCGCTAGAACTCGAGTAAGTGATCACTTTACCATTGGAACTCTAAGGGTAGGGACTGCTGGTTTGATCCACCCACTCGTAGGGGTCGCACCTCTTTGCATGGACGAGTGCCTAGTATGGTCATGGGGCAGTACTATGGGTTTGAGCCCGCTCGTAGGGGTCGCGCCTCTTTGCATGGACGAGCGCCTTGTTTTCCGGCACAACGTCCGCGCGTAACCCGCGGGACGGAATTATTGATTAGCTCGTAGTGGCAGCGCCACTTTGCATGGACGAGCACATGTTCCTGAAACGTTCGCGCGTAACCCGCGGGACGGTATTACTTATTTTAGCTCGTAGTGGCAGCGCCACTTTGCATAGACGAGCACAGTTCCTAGAAATGTTCGCGCGTAACCCGCGGAACGATTTTTTCAGAATATGTTGATATAACTATGTTTTACCAAGCTTGTGCTTTAATGATGCTACCAGAATTATGTTTCAGAATGATTATGATGCAATACGATTTATCAAGTTACTAAAACTTGTGAACTCACTCAGTTTATACTGATTCAAATGTTTTTACGTGTCTTTCAGGAGATAATTAGGTAGCGCATGGAGTCACACTTAGAGCACCTCACGCTGAACATCTAAACTAGCTTTTTGGAAGATTTTAGTTCTATCCCTTCGATGCGCGTGGTTGTTCCCGCCGCGCATGGGGATATGGCGTGGAAATCTTCAACAGTTTTTATACTTGGATGTTTTTATGTAATTTTTAAACAATGTAATGTATTGTATTAAACATTTCATGCGCAATGAAAATCTTTGAATGTTTGCAATGGCCCGTGCTTAATTATCAATCCCCACTCGCGCGCGCCCGGCTGTTTCCGCCGTTCAGGGCCGGGTGTGACACACACACACATATATGTATATATTTGAATTCGAATTTCGAATCGAATCGAATGATAAATCATAAATTCGTATTCGATTCGTATTTGATTAATATACACGAATACGAATCGAATTCGAATTTTTTAAAACCGAATTCGAATCTTAATAATCGAATCAAATTTCGAATGTTTCGAATGCGAATCGAAATCTAAACACCCCCTACATGATTTGTTGTTGATTTTTGGAATTCACCAAGTATTTTGAAATATATAGTAAAATAATATGTTAATATTTATATTTATAAAAATATATAGATATTATATAAATATAGTGTAAACGAAAAGTGAATAATTATTGATTTATTCATTATATCTGGGTATATAAGTTTTGGAGGGAAAAAAATGTAAGAATTAACCAAAACATGACAAGTGTCCTCATTTATTTTACTTTATTAGAATACGTAGATTTGTTGTAGTAAAAAAGTGGTAAAAGTAAATTATAATTTATAATAATAAATAAATGTTATTGAGATAAGGTGCACTGGAAAAAGATGTGAGTAGTTTACTGCACATTTACTTTATTGTAGGCATGTTGCAACTTTACTGAAAACATTTATTACAATTGTTACTTTTAAAGCATTTTAGTTTTTTTCACAAAACAATACCACAGACGGTTTGTATATGCTAGGGTTGTAATCTCCCTCTGCTTTATCTTCTTTTCTGTCTCATCTCTTCCTTGTGCTCATAGACATACAAAAATGCATCTCACCATGGTTTCCGGGTCGGTTCGGGCAACGTCGGTTTTTTCCGGACAAAGATCGAGACCGAGACCGAAACCGAAATTTTGATAAAATAGGAACCGAACAGTGGCCGAAATGGATAGATTCGATTCGGTTTCGGTCTTTTTTAGGGTCGGGTTTCGGGTTTTTTCGGTCCGGACCGAAATGTGCTCACCCCTACTAGCAAATAGTTGGATTGAATGACAAATAAGTAAGCTTAGCAAATTCAAGCAATTAACAAACACAAATCACACCCGGGGGGAAGTAAATTAACAGCAATATCATGTTAACAAAACAGATTAATTATCAATGATCAATACAGATTGAATAACTAGGCAAACCTTAAGCATCAACAGTCTTTGCTAGTGTGACCCAACCAAGAGCAATTGTACGCTTCATCATATTCAAACTAGTCAAAACAACCCTATAAGTAATTATCATAACAACTGGCAAACTAATCGTTCTGATTGAAATAAACCTAAACCGACGGAGTGCACAGTAATATTAGACATCAATACTCAAAGATTAATAAAAGACAATTACAAATAATTCGTTCTAAAACACATGAGAAAACTGAAAAATGCAATACTCTACATCCCGGGTATGATTCGAGAAGATTAGTCGCGCCTCGACATCACAAGATCTTCAATTCAGATGATATAGGCCACGTAGATGATATTGGGATGAATTAGGAAGGATGGAATTGGTCTCTCTTGCCTTAGAAACTGCTCATGAATTTAAGTAGGATTACAAACCCAAGTTGTAAAAACTGGTTTCAACCCCGAACTTGAGCATATCCTAGTTTAGAGTATTATTTTAGATTAAGAATTCATGCTTATTAGTGATTTTGGTTTGAAAATTGGTATACATAAACATGGGTTTTAAATAAGACGATCTTAATTTTTAATTATAGTTCACATATCATAACAAAATCATTGACACATGGCGGAGCAACAACTAGAGGTGTGTCAGTAACGATTGGCTTAGGTGAGCAGTGCCAAGCAGACCTAGCAAAGACCGTTAAAGCCCAGCTTGGGGGTGACAACAAATAACCAATGTTGTATGAATCACCATCATCTACTAGTTTAAAAACAATTCTATTATCTTATTACTTCCAATTTATGTAGAAAAAAACATAACTCTAAACTTTAAACCTAACTCTTAAATCAAGGGTGTAAACAAGCTGAGTTGAGTTTGAGGTCGACTAAGCTCGGGCTCACATCGTTTAACTTATAAGAGCTTGAACTCGAGTTTGGTTCTTGAGTAGTTTTTAAGCTTGAGCTCAGCTCGAACTTGACACGTTAATTGCTTATTGATTAATATACATCTACAGCTATTATATATATATATAATTATATATCTTCTATATAGCATAAAATATATAATTTATTTATTTTTGCTATACATAATAATCAATATACATATTATATGAAGTAAAAAATACATAAAGAGTATACTTGTTAAGGCTTGCGAGCTCAATAATTGAATTTTGGGCTCAACCTCGTTCATTAATCAAACGTGCTTTAAACTCGAGCTTGTCATTCCTGACTCAATTCAACTTTGGTTTGTAAGTGTTGAATGAATAAGAGGTTTGAATAGAGTGATTATCCATGAAATTATTATTCTACAATGTTAAGGTCAAATGTGAACATATAATTAATTAATTATAAATAAACCTTGTTGGACTAAAATGATAGTGTTTGGGCCAAACGACTAATTATGCATTTAAGGAGCCCATTTGAACCTCTGGACTAGGGTTTTATAGAGACAAGGGTTCATCTTATTAAAGCATTCCGCCACCAAACACTGCACTTCTCTTCTCTTCCGATCTGCAAACATGGGTACGTCACGTCTGATTTGATATTCTGCTTCGTCATGTTATGATTATGAGCTCATTGCTGACTTCTATTTGCAGGTATCTCAAGAGACTCTATGCACAAGAGACGTGCCACTGGTGGCAAGAAGAAGGCCTGGAGAAAGAAGCGAAAGTATGTTTTAAATTCAATTCAAATTAGTTTTTGTTTTTACAAATTTCTGGCTTCTTGTTTCATGCTGTTTATGTATAGAATTAAGTTATAGAAACTACTTGTGCTATGTTATAGTTACACTAATTAGGGTTTGTCTGCTTTCAAAATGCACCACTTTGGTTGATTTATTACTTGTTTATCCACTTATGATGATGTGGGTTTAAAGTTGATTGGCAACATATTCTTATTTGTGCATTTAAGTATGTGATTTTTTTTGTCCACAGAAATGGATTTATTTTTGACTTTTATGTTACTTATAGTTTCATTTTTATCAAACAAAAGCTTGAAAAACAATTTTTTTTTTCTTTTTTTTATCCATATGTTATATGCACTTCCATTTATCATTGATTAAGTTATTTATTCTCAGAATTTATCTTTTACATCTTTTTTTTTAGAAACTTAAGTTGTTGTGTTTTGCTGAAAGTAGTTTTGGGAAGGTTTATAGAAAGATTAGATTTGAACATGCTTGTTTAAGTTTTCTGGCTTGTTCCACTAAGTTTAAACATATAACCATCTATTATTAAATACATAAATACTTTTTTTTTTCCTGTAAAGGTATGAGCTCGGAAGGCAGCCTGCAAACACCAAGATTTCCAGCAACAAGACTGTTAGGAGAGTCAGGGTTCGAGGTGGCAACGTTAAGTGGCGTGCATTGAGGTTAGATACTGGTAACTACTCTTGGGGTAGTGAGGCTGTAACCCGCAAGACCCGTATTCTCGATGTGGTTTACAATGCGTCAAACAATGAGTTGGTCAGAACTCAAACCTTAGTGAAAAGTGCCATTGTTCAAGTTGATGCTGCACCATTTAAACAATGGTATCTACAACACTATGGTGTTGATATTGGTCGCAAGAAGAAAGCTGCTGCTAAGAAAGAGGGAGAAGTGAGTTGTTTTTTTTATTTAGGCTATATGAACATTTTAGTATAAAGGGTTACACATTTTTGATGATTTTCAAAGAAACTGACAATTTAAAATTTGTTTTTTAGGAGGCAGAAGCTGCCACTGAGGAGGCGAAGAAGAGTAACCATGTTGTGAGGAAATTGGAGAAACGTCAAGAGGAGCGTAAACTCGACTCTCATGTTGAAGAGCAGTTTTCAAGTGGTCGTCTTTTGGCTGCTATCTCATCACGCCCTGGCCAATGTGGTCGTGCTGATGGGTATGTGTTTATTTATATTTATAGTTTTGTATTTTCATATGCGATATTCGTTTTATTAAGCCAAAACCGGCAAACAAGCACCCTTGTTTATATAATGTCTTTGTTACATGCTTAACCTCATTTGACGATGGAGCAGTTCAATGCCCATGATGTTCATTTATTATTGATAAGTTCATGTACCCTAAATTAATGGTCAGCTCTTTGTGTTGGGCAGTGGCTGAGGGTTCATGTTCCTTTCAGTTCATGTTAAACTTTTTTTGTAAGCCTATAAATAAGAGAATGACAGAACAGAAGTGGAGTTGTAACAATTTTGTCTGTCAATCAAAGTACGAGTCTTTTTATTAGCTTACATGAAATAGATTAACAAGAGTATCCATAGGCGACCCACTCGTCCACTATCTAGACAAGTAGAAAGACCAAACTCAAGTAACTAACAATTGAAGTAAGCTGCATGAAATTATCAAGGCTAGATAAACAGTTGCACATAACAATCTTATCTTTGAAGAATTAATTAAAATAAATAGTGAATTCTGATTCTATGCATTTGAGTACACTGTTTTATCCATCTTACTTGATTAGTTATCTGATCTATTGTACTTAATTAGTCATCTGATCCATTGTACTTGTATCAATTATCTCATCTAACTTACCTAACTGATTTGTAGATAAAACATAGCTCGATTTTCTCTTTATGGTGTTTTAATGTATTTTTGTGTTGGCAGATATATCTTGGAGGGTAAGGAGCTTGAGTTCTACATGAAGAAGCTCCAGAAGAAGAAAGGGAAGGGTGCTGCTTAAGTTTTATTTTCTTTTTCTTTACTCTGCAAGGCATGAAACTGAAATTTTGATGCGTTTGTTTGTTAAAGTGCAACTTTATGAATGTTTTGGGTCTTTGTAAACTTCATCTTTCTATTAATACTAGCACTATTCATTCAGTATTATGGTTTTCTATATTTTCTACACAACTTATCTTTTAAAATGCACTGTCAGACATTTCCAAATGCACATTTTCTACACAAATTATCTTTCAACACAGTAGTTATGTCTGGTTTGTGGATCGCTGTTCAAAAAAATGGTTATGTATGGTTTGGTTAGTTTTGTTGAAAATTTTTAGGTAAACCGTCAAGTGTTTCAATAAATGAGTTGTGTTGGTAAAACCAACCCAGCCTTAGTTGAAATTTTTACAATTATAGTTTGTATGAAGAGTCAGACAATCAAACTGTTCAATTGCAAACTGCCAAAGTTGATATGTTTGTATAGTTTAGTTGGTTTAAAACACTCAGATTCGGCTTAAAATGCTTATACATAAAACATGAAATTTTAGTGATAACTCGTTGACCTCTTCTGTGTTTGTATTTTGACATTGATATCATACAATCAGTTATCATCTTTAAAGGGTTGTTCAGATTGCTTAAAAAATGGTTTCAGATTATTGTATTCAATGTTCTAGTAATCACTAGTCGGATGGTGGGGTGGTGACTATCAATTAATAGGGATTAAGTGGGATTACTCGACGATTAATCGGCGCCTAGTCGGGATTTTTACAAGCCAAATCCGAGACACCCCCTAGTTATTTCTAAATCTAAGTAAACAAACAGTTCAATTCATTAACCACTTGCTCCTCCACATCTATATCAGAAATATATTTGGTTAACTGATAAGTGTCACAATTCATCAAAAAATAATGTTATGAAGGCCAGGTGCGGACCTACGGTTCGACTACCGGGGTCGGCCGTACCCTGTAAGAAAAAAATAATTAGTGTTATATATACGGAAAAATCCTGACCGACCCCTGTGAAATTTTGACACCGACCCCTGTGAACTACTGAAAAAAGGAGAAAGTATGGAACTGAGCAAAAGCAATAACGCCGGAAACTTTTCCGGTGAGTTTGAAGATGCAGGGAATGGATGAGTGAAAGAGGAGAGGAGTTTGACTTAAAGTAATAAAGTTGATTTTTTCTGTCTATAATGACACTGCACGTGTTTTTTTTACCTACTTATATCTTTTTCAGTTTTTAATTTTCAACAATAAATACCACATAAATATTAAATTACTTAAAATTAAACAAACTTAAGTTATTTATTTTAGTTTTAACCAAGTTATCGTATATTTCTTTTTCTGAATTAACTAGTTTTTTTTTACTTTATTTTGTTATCTTATTATTTAATCTTTTTATTTTACACAATAGTATTATATTTTATATATATAGTAAAAGTTTTTGGCTTTGGCCATTTTGTTTCTATAAACAATATATAAAAATATATAAAGTTTATTCATATTTTTATCATATACGTAAAACGGGACGCAAAGTTTATTCATATTTTTATCACATACGTAAAGTGCACCAACTTGGGGCCTAGCTTGTTGTCTCAATGCGCCTCACAGTTGACGTAATTTTGTTTTGTATTTATAATTTAACTTTATTTTTTTATGTGACCCGACCCGAAGATACCGGAAAAATTTAATATTCACTGGTAGACAACCGGCATCCAAAATTTCCAACCCCTGTGAGAAATTTTCCTGGATCCGCCACTGAATTGAAGGCTACATGTATTTACCTGCACCACAGTGATCAATAGTCTAATATCCAACAGGAGCACCTAAACAGGGGTTCTGTAGTATAGTATGCAGATATTTCTCTTATATCTTTTACATGAGTGATTTAATCTTTAATAATGAAAAAAAAATCTCTTTCTTATTGCGTTGAGGCATCCATGTGATTGTAGATCCAACAAGAAAAAGTCGCCGCATTGTTGGATTTATCAAACTGCAAATGAACATACAGAAAATAAGTTAAAAAGTTATTAAAACAGAATCTCAGAAATGAAACAAATACATTAAATCAAGCTGAAATATCAAGGTTATATCCTATAAAATACGCGTTTTTAGTACGGTGTCATTTAAATTTCATGGAACTAGTAGTAATAGAAATTTATGTAAACATTCATATAGAACATACCTGCACATCATCAAGTGAATTTAGTCTTTTTTGTGCTGGGGAGTGAACATGTCATACCCATATTTCTTTTTCAATCTATCTCTGACGTAATCATTTCGGGCTTGTATCCGGGCTTGTTGAGGAGCAACATGTACATAAGAAAGATACAAACCAACACCAAATAGGGACGAACCACCAAGGAACAAACCCACAGTCATCAACAACCTTTGAGGCGTCGAGGGAAAGCACAATCCCATCTAGCTTTATACTATCAACTGTCAAAAAACTGAAGTTACAGAAGAACCAACTCATCGATTGTCAAGTTAGAATAATATAAGAAAAAGGGAGCTATTTTTTTTTCTTCTTAAAATGGTCAAAAAGAATTATTAAACCATGCAGGCTAATGCACTAAACAATACAAAATTGCTATTGCAAGACCAATTTAATACTACATTTGTTCGACAAAATATACTGTCAACTAAGACGTCATCCTAACTGCTTAAAAACCGAAACATGCATGCTAAACAACTCTGAAAATGCCAAAGCAACTGCAAGAAAAAAATCCATCCTAAAGTGATGAACACATGTAACAAGAAACGATCTTTTATAATCATTATCCAAATCAGTACCCGAATACTGAAGGCTGAAGCATCATATATGACATGACTAATACTTGTCGTATGTAATGTTATCAAGTCCGTAGTTAATCACACATAACAATAAGGCGCTTCACTAATGTAGTACTAAAAAACTTATTTTTCATACCCTGATTGTATATTTCAAAATCAGAAGTAAAACTGAAATGGGACTTTTATCATATACAAATCTTTTTTTAAAAAAATTTTGTAATATGTAGAAATAAAGCTGAAAGAACAAATAAAAACTGATGAAGCTAACAACCAAAGCATATGACATCAACATCAATAGTACGCTGATCAAATTAAAGGCTCTTCTTAAGTATGGACAAACAGTATATATCCACTAGGTCCTATCCCAAAACAACCCCAGCCAACTTGATTATGATTAAATGTATGTATTCTCATATGAATTTCTAACAGGCATTTCGTCGAACATGTGATGGGCATTATAGGTCCACCGAATATGTAAAGATTTACTCAACCAAATCAACAGAAGCATGTGTTCAGTTATGATAACAGATCTAATTGACATACCCAGTTCGAATTGTGTCTTGTGATTCTGGTCTGAAGTGGGGTTTGAAACACGGTACATGTGTTGGTGTTTGGTCCGCCTAGGCTGGGCTTATTTGATGATATTAAGAAAATTACCAATTAGTCCTCCAAATATGACTTTTCTTAAAAAAACTTGAAAATGGCTTACACATTTTTTTTTCTTTTTTAAGAAAACTCAACAAACACGAAGAATAGTTTCTATGAATCGGTTATATATGTTTGATATTTACCACTATATATGTTGATTTGTGTTTGTGTGCATACAAGTGGAGTAAACACCCCAAGCAGTGAACTTGAAAGGTATGGTGGTACCAACTTTGTGAAACACATGACTCCGGATGAATTTAGAAGTCTTGATTTGCTGGCTTGGTGGAGAGGTAAGGAGGATGAGTTTCCGATCCTCGCCGCCATGGCCAAAGATTTACTAACGGTCCAAGCTTCCACGGTAGCTTCGGAGTCTGCTTTTTCTGTTTCTGGCAGGGTTATATCGATTAGGAGGACTCGACTCACTCCACCAGCTATAGAGATGTCGATTTGCTACAAGGATTACTTGGACTCTTTAGATAGGGCACAACATCAACGCTCACTCGAGGGGGAAATGGAGTATGAGGCGGGCTTGTATGAAGACGAGGTCAATGAAGGACACACTCAACCAATGACCGATGAAGAAGCCGCGTACGACGATTACCTAAGAAATAGCTCGGGATCGGGTAGCGAAGAAAATTAGTTAAAGAAACAGCAAACATGGAGGCAAATAATGAGTAAGAAACAGCAAGTTGTTCATGTAATCGTGTCTAAGCATTCTTTAATGTTTGTATTTTTGAGTTACGAATATACGATAACGATTTAATGTTTGTATTTTTAATGTAAAAACTATAAATGAAAGTTATGTGTTTTTAATCTTTGGTTTGTTGAAAACACATTCACCAACACACACTCATACTCATCTTCCAAGCAAAGAACCCTAACAACGAAAGCAAAGAATGGCTTCGGTCAGTCCGTTTTGCCTTGTAGTTACCGGTTTGTCTTGTAGTTACCGGTTTGTTTATACTGTGAAAAAATAATGGTTATTAAAAAAAAAAAAGATTATATTGGTTATTAAAAAAAAAAAAAAAAAACCGGTTAACCTAAAAACCGGTTATTAAAAAACCGGTTAATAAAAAAACCGGTTTATTAACCGGTTCTAACCGGTTTCTAAACCGGTCCTAACCGGTTAGACCGGTTAGGGTTTTGACAGACAAAAACCGGTTATTAACCGGTCTGGTTATTAACCGAACCGGTTTTTTTCCGGGCCAAAAAAAACCGGTCCGGTTAATAACCGAACCGGTTTTTTAAAAAAAACCGGTTTGTGCACCTCTACTTCCAAAGGCAAGAGGCTCTGCCATCCGGAATAGCAATAATATACATTGTTACTAGAGAGCATATATGATAAAAGACAATCCCAAGGGATGAAATATAATACCAAGGAATAGTAGTAGACTTTTTGTCTAACAAGATAGAAAACAGGTCTATGAGGCTATTGAACGAACGTTGTTGATTACTTTCTATTTCTACATCTGCAGCTGCAGTCACTCCGTTTGTACGCAGCCGCACACCCAACCTAAATCGGAGGATAACCGGACTTCATTTCCGGTCAGTTTTTATTTCACATCTGGCTTCTTTCATGTACTATTATTATTGTATTCATCAATAGCTCAAAGGCATTGTTTATAGCTGTCTTTTTTAATTATTTGTTTTCTGGGGCATCTTATCTTGTTATTGGTGAATCACTGAAAGCTAAACTAGTTCTCTGCTTGCTAACTTATAAAAGTTAGCTTGTACAATTTCATCATTGCTATTGTTAATTACAAACCAGAGTTATGTAACTAATAATAAGTTATTAAATACCTTAGATAGTTAGTTAATTTTATGTCTCAGTGATTCATTTTTAAAATCTGATAATCTTGATTTATATAATTTGAAAATTAGATTCATAACACTTTTGGTGTCAATGTATCAAAACCGCTAACCGGGTTAATCGTTAATTGGTCAATGCAATCGGACCCAAAAATTAGTAGCCGGTCAAAATTGGTCCTAACCCGAGTTTTAAGCATCGGCATCGACCTGTTCAAGTTTTAGTAACAAAAGATGATCAAACGAGGGTTCGAAATACCGGGGTTTGTAAAAAAGCAACAAAAAATGATCAAACGAGGGTTTGATGTGTGTGTGTGTGTATTTTGAAAATTATATATAAAATGAAGAAACTAGCGCCTAGCGAGTTTTACAACGCTGACCGTTTTATCTTCTTTATTCAAGTTCCCTTTTTGAAAAACATGATTCAAGGTTTTTATTGTCTTAAGCTGATACTGTAGCTACACGCGTTTGAATTTCTTTGACTGTAAAATGTAAATAATGGCAGCTTTCATGGCCTTTGGGATCACATTTGTGGCAGCTATTGCAATTTCATTGTAGTGCAGTTTGATCCACATGAAACAAGCAATGCTCATGAATCAGAAGTTGTTTGTTCACCTAAACGGGTAAGAAATAAATTGTATAAATTATTTGTTGGGATGGTATATAAAACTATGGCTGAACGGATCTCGATGTTTGCATTTGTGTAGGGGTATTAGGTTACCAAGTACAATGCATGAAGCTTCTAGAAGGGTTCTTTCTTTATCTTCTTCGGATATGAAAGCAACAAGGTATACATTTCATAAGAACTTCTTTGGGTGGCAAAATCGATTGATATCGTCCACTTCACTTCATTTTTACCTTTTGTTTCGTTCATTGTTTGGTGTGTATTTTTAGTTTCTAATATGTCTGTTTAACTTTAATTGGGCAAAGCCAACAGGAAGATGATGGCACATCACGCTCTGAACAGTTGTCATCTGTGGCAGGTATTATTATTATTATTATTATTATTATTATTATTATCTTTATTATTATTGTCACTCTTGTTATTTGTGAATGGGCCTACTTTTACATATTTATTCCTTATAACATCATGTAAATAATACCCCAACAAAAGGTGTTCTTTTTAACAAACCTCAGATTTTAAATATTATGTTCTGTTGTTTATGTTAACAGTTTAATTTAATTTTATAGGAGGGATAGTAGCTCTGGGAAAGTTTGATGCACTGCATATCGGTCATCGTGAGCTTGCTATCCAAGCAGCAAAGGCAGGCATTCCATTCCTGCTATCATTTACTGGAATGGCTGAAGTTCTTGGCTGGGAACCCAGGTATGTGACCCATTCATGTAAACGGGTCAATAGGGTTGTATTTTTTATTGATAACGGGTCAGAAGTTGCCTAATGTGTATTAAAATGCTTACAACCTTTTAAACCTCTTAATTTAAAAATAATCATATTTGCAATCGACTAATTTCTAAAACTGTATTAGACATTGGTTGTTTACTAGTTTTGAAAATTGGAGACAAAAGTATTGGCACCTCTATGTCTCAAAAAGTCTGAAATCTAAGTGGTTTAAACAGGGCTCCTGTAGTGGCTAAATGTGATCGAGAACGGGTGCTTTCATCATGGTCTAGTTGGTGTGGAGAAGTGACACCAACAGAGCTTGAAGTCGAGTTCTCTAAAGTGAGAAATCTGACCCCACGCCAGTTTGTGGAGAAGTTATCAAAAGAGCTCGGTGTACGTGGTGTTGTTGCAGGTACATAAACTTGAATCTATTAAACGGGTGTTGAGGTGTGGGCTTTAAAAGTATTTATCTTATTCGGTTTTGATACTTGTTAACCTGCTTTTTCTTACGAATTACGATTATATAATTATTTAAGGTAACAAAACTGTTTATCAAATAGTATAGTAATTTTACTTCATACATGTGCTACTTTAATAATTTGATCATCAAAAGTCTAACTGTAGATCTTATTATATGCAGGCGAAAACTATCGGTTTGGTTACAGAGCCTCAGGAGATGCATCTGAGCTGTCAAGATTATGTGAAGAGTACGGTATAGAGGCACGTGATGGACCAACAACAGATCATATTAAACAAAGAATTCACTGACGCTAAAGAAAGAGGACAGGTGTCATCTACTCGTGTTCGCTATGCGCTTTCAGAGGGAGACATGAATTATGTATCTGAGCTTCTTGGTCGCCACCATCGTCTAATATTAATTCTAAATGATGACCAAAGTTTTATCAGCAACAAGAACAGATATCGCTTCCAAAATCATGTTTACTGAATCTTCCACCTAAAGAAGGCGTATACGAGAATTGCAGTATCGTATTTGGTAAAGAAAATGAAAATGTTGTACCTTGTAGAGTAGTCGTTGACACGGATAATATTCATTTAGAGTTGGTAGAGATAGATTGTATTGACATTCCTTCTGGAGACTTGAGATACCTGAATATTGAGTTTGGTGCCTGAAAACAGTTATTGAAAGTGGAATATATGGTTACATTTATATTCTATTAACTTATTAACTTTCAGGTTGTAGATTTGTTACGCATGTGCACGGTTTGGTTTGGTTCAGTTTACAAATCAACCCTGGAAAACTTATCCAAGTTGGTTTGGTTATGCTGGTTGGACGATTTGGGCCGACTTTATTATTAGTTTTTATATGAAAGACATGTTTTGTGAAAAGCTATTACATAAATACAGCTTTGGTTCATACGTTTATTTTTATATATTTATAAATTATAATGTAAATGCATATAGTTTGAAAAAGACCAAAGTGGTCATATTGCTTCATCCTGGGGATCACAATAATTTCTTCTAACACTTGTTTGAACTACTTTACAGGCGACAATTTAAGAGGTCAAACTATAAGAAAGTGATAACATTGGATACCCATTAATAGGAAATTTGGCATGCTAGAGGTCAACAGACCCTTTGGACCCCTCTCTAGTTCCGCTGATGCAAAAGAAAATACGTTTTTATAAAATCTATTAATAATCATGTTGGGTGTTTATATATGTTTATCAGTACATCAATACACCTCCTACTACAACTGCCAACAAACAGAGCAGAGTTCTCATTACAACTTTTGGTGGTTGACCACTCGGAGACGGGGCTATTGGCATGTTACTAGAAGGTGGAGGTGCGCTCCTTGTAGCTAGTTGTATAGGTGGGTCTCCCAGGTCACTATCGTTCAGGACCGGGTTGGGAGCTGCAGCTGGCGGCATCGACCAAGGATTCATGGATCCCAACAGTTGCCCAGGCACTGCAGATCTTGCATAATTTGGGACCTCATCATCTGGTAATTGCAGACACTTGTTCCCTGTAGTTCCCACAAGAAAAAAAAATTAATAAATTTCAAAGACTAGTAACAAGACCTCTAACTTTTGAAGATATCTGAAAATGTAGCAAACTTACTTCTGTATCTGGCGGCGGTAGCTGGGAAAGCTGTAACAATTCCATCAACACCAGCTGCAGTTACAAATGTGTTTATTTCAACATACGGGTCTGAAAAAAAGTCCCATGCGATTGATACGAATTCGTTGCTCATTATTTGCACGTATACAGGAAGCTTAAACGCGTGAAATTTATCCACGACATCTGTTTGACCAAAAAGATACCCATAATTGCGTGTGTAGACAGATACCTTCCCAATAATAACTGAATTGGCAATATCTTTGATTTCTATAATGGTTGAGTTTAAGGCATCACGGATGTTTTCATCAACTTCATAAACAAGCTCATGCCTGTTGCTTCTTTCCTTGAATAGCTTCAGAACCTTACTTTCTGAAGACTGGATTAATATCTTTTTGTGCATGTTGTTTCTATAACTTGACTTATTCAAGACGTCCAATACAGCGTCTGTTACGCTTAGTTCATGATTTTCTGCTAGGTAGGCTGCATTCTGCAAGTTGAGTATTATTGGATGATTATGTGTCACAATTTTATTGGATAAAAAAGGCGTGCCTTTTTGTTGGTATTAGCTCACCTTCATATTGATGAGGACACCAGAAACAGAAGTAGCATTATTTGCAAAGTCCAAAAAGTCAAACAAAGTCATAAACTTCCCATCATTTTTGAACTTCGGATTCCGGTACAAAGTGCTGTTAGCAAATGGTTCAGACATTACAGCTAAAATATCAAGAAAGGAAAACAATGAAATATCAGATTAGTTATATACATTGTTTAAAAGCACAACTCTAAACATTTCGTGCTTTGTTCACAAGGACAAGTAAAATATTAACATCGAGTCCAATAGTCAATTTTGAAATTTTATGCATAAATTCATTGTAGTAAACTGAAAGGAAAAATAGACCAAAAAATGATTGATAAATATTTTGGTTCAAGTATTGCATGAGGAAACATGACTGCAGTGAGATTATATCTATTATTCCTGTTAATAGCACAGAAGGGTGAATAAACTACTTACGTCTCAAGCTCTTAATTTGGCTCCATGTGAGGCTGAAAGTATATATTCCATTACCAGAATGAAGCTCGGGAAAATTTGAAGTAAGATTGCTGAATTCTGAATTAACGACTGTAGTTCTATCAATGAGGTTTATAGAACCTAGACAAATAGGTACTCCATCACGTGTCATCTGAACCGGACAGTCGATAATGTCTGCACCATCTGAAACAGCTTTCATGTATGCTGAATCAGTACATCCAGGAAAGTCCCCACTTGCTCCTTCAAATGATATAATTGAAAAGTTCACTGAAACAATGTTACAGGAGAGATATATGATTAACATTTTTTAAAAGAGAAAGATAAATATTAACCGATTATGTAGACGCGTATAATATATGGAATAACCGACCTTTATGTGATTCATTTGTCTTCATGTGAGAAAAGCAATCTGCATAAATGGAGAATCATTAGTTAATCAAATAATTGAACTAACCTAAGGAAATTTAAAGGTTCCAAACATACCAAAAGCAGCTTATGGAGTTATTGGGTTATCAGAAAGCACACCATCTACAGAAAATTTCCCATTGTCTACAAAATTCAAATATTCTGATACAGGGTCATAACTGTAATTATACGCGATTGGCACATCATTCATAAAATCTGAAGCAAAAACTTTTAGACCCTCCTTGTGAGCATCCAAGACCAATGATGTAAACGGTTGTAAATACATGCCTTTATCCACAGGCCATATGTATGATTTAGGAACCAGAATCCCGGAAGCAAATGGCTTGATAAATGTCAGATTTTTCAGAAGAGATCCATATGTTTGATTGGTTGATGGTTCGGTTTCATCCAGCCCAAAAAATCTGAGAACTAGTTTTGTAGTGCTTGATCTGAATCTTTTCACAATGCTTTTTAAAAAGTTCACCTCAGGTGATGAAATATATTTCACACCACCAGTTTTGGAAGCAGAAATCACAAAACTTCTCATACTCAAATTGTGCTGCCTGAAAAATGCATCATTCTGCAAAAACATAAAAAGTATTACTGCATCAGTATAATTCTGTTAAGACAGTTAGTTGTCACAGTTAACTATTCATGTGTTCTGTTGACTTGTATTATACTTCTCACTTAACTAATATAGTTGGTAACTTTATGCAGTTGATAATGTAAAGAGTGATAATAATCACCTGGATATTCAACCACAGTTGGCTTCTTGGTTTCATTCTCATGACATATTTAACATCTAGGACCGCATACGAGCGATCATAATATGGAGTTCGGGAGTCGATGTTCTGCATTACTGTTCAATATAAAAAAATATCATTAATTGCAAGACATGATACCGTTCAAGTATTCAACTTCGAGAGATTTATAAGTACGAATTTGACTTACAGGAGACCTTTTGTAGATCATCGAGTGAGAAGTCAACAGGAAACCATCCTTTCACAGGTACACCATTGACAGTGTATGTATTGCTTCTATTACCAAACACTTCGTTAATATTAGAAGCGTTTTCAAGATTAAGATTCGGAAAGCAAATCCCAGTTTCATCTTTAGTTAATTGCACATCACACCACAAGATCAAATCGGATACACTCGTCGCCTTAGCAAGATCATATGCCTCACTACTGGAGTCTAGAAATAATCCTGAAAAGCCACCTCGTGCTACGACTGCAGGCCGGTTTCCTGCAAAACAGAACAACTTGCATATCAATAATCCTGAAGTACCACCGCAGAATCATATATTATAATTCAGTGAATCAGCTGATTGTAAGGCAATGACTACTATGGGTGCAAACAAGCCCATCTGCGCGCGAGCTAGTTGAAATTAGATCGATACAAAGCTCGAAACAAGCTGAGCCCGAGCCCATGCTTTAGGTATTCTTAAGGTCTAACTATTTTGTACTTCTATGTATTAACTTTACAATGAATAGCTGAGCTCGAGCCAAGCTTAGTCTCGTTTAAGGTTTTTCTCAACATATAAATATAATTCAAATGCATTTAAATTAATTAATAAATAAAAAACAAGACGAGCCCAAGCAAAAACTCACGAGCCGAGTTCAAGCTCTCAGAACTGAAAACTGTCTATTGCAAAAATCAAAAAGTCAAAACCCTAGCCATCTAATCTCCTATTCACAAAAGTAACTTAATATAACACATTTTCATAATTAAATTCATAAGCTCCATTGTTGCTTAACAGCTTATCACATCTCCTCCTTAAACTCGAGCCCTGATTCAAAACTAAAACGCCTGATTACACATTAATCTCCGAAAATAACAATTACTAAAATCAAGCGTGACATGCAATCAATCAAATAAGCAAACAACACGTACAGTAGCAATGCGAGATCACCGAAAGTATATAATAATAATATTAACAGTTACGATAATAATAATAATAATAATAATAAAAATAATATAATATACCGCTTAATGTTTTCCATGCACTAGTAGTGTTTCTAGATCGTCCGGCATCGCTGAAACAGACCGAGCAGAAAAGCAGTAGCCACCGGAGTATCCGCATATCGAGACCTGAAGGAGACAGGACTTGATTTGATGACTGAATTAGTGTAGTGATGAGGAAGAAGAAGATATAAGAAAAATGTTGCATGCTAAAAGTAGACATATATTAATTTATTTTCTATTAAATGCGGCATTAATTCAATTAAATTAAAATAAAACTAAACTTCCGCGTACACCTCAGCTTCCTTGCACTACCAAACACGGTCGTCAATGGGGGCGTTAAGGGCGTCTCCACAAAGCCTTTAACTGGTGAATGTTGAAGGTGAGATGTGGTCCATCATTTTAACCATTCATTAATTTTATTATCTTTTTTTTATTTAATTTTTTAGTTACCACTATAAGTTTATTACTCATTTCCACTTTAAGATGTGATATAAGAGGTCATGGGTTTACCATATAGAGTGTAAAATTTTAATCATTAAAAAAAAAAACTAAGTCTATAAACTTGTGAATATATGGGTTAGTTAAACTTCGATCAGTGTTAGTATGATAGCGACGTGACACTTTAACAAACCCTTTTAATATTAAACCACTAGACGGAGTCTTACGCCTAGCCGAACGAGGGAGTTGAGCTCTCCAAACTATGATTTAAAACTACTTGATGTCAAATTTTCTTTATACTAAAGTTTATATCAAGTAACTTCTAGTATATTAAGGCGTTAATTGTTTCTTTTAAACGATAAGAGTCAAAATATTAAGGTCATGTGATACATATTATGGATGTACAATTTAACCATTAAAAAAAAGCTAAAATAAGTGTATGAGAACAAACTTCTATGCATCAAATCTTTTTTTTTTCTTTTAGTATCTTTAAAAATATTCAAGTTTTCATGTATTGGTTATACACATTTTTTACTTTGGTTTGCCTTGTTAGCATTCTCATAGTCGGACCAAACATACATGTTCCGCCTACACAACCAGCCCAATTACGTACTCTTAAAATAATTTCGTTTGGTCGGTCATTAGATGCTGCTGGTTGATCATCAGCGAACTAGATTGATAATGGAACAACATTTTCAAAAATTGTTTTTGTATTTCTAGACTTTCTAGTCTCACTAACCGCTTTATTTACCATTCCGCGTCCAATTTCTTTTTAACAAATAAAAGTTTGTGTTTTTTCTACATTTCATTTGGGTTTTCATGTTATTTTACAGTAAAAATAAATAATAAAAATTGGTTGGTAGATGGATATTGGATTTTGGAGGACAGCCAACAAAATGAGTCAATAGCATTCTTCAACTGACGTGCAGGCGATGACCAATGCCACGTCATTTTGAACCTAATGGCCCACACGATTTGGGTTCATTAGAGAACACAAATTCAGAATTTCAGACTCTTAGTAGTTGCACTTATAAATATGGAAGTTTTTTTGACTTTGAACCTTCACATTTTAAAATTGATAAATTATTTTGATAAGTGAGGATAAAAGCCACGCAACCACTAAAAAATGGTAAATGCCGTCATTAATTCATACAACCAATTTTGGACAAAGATTATGGTAAAAAGAAAAGGGTATTTTATTGTTTATTCATGGATGTAGAATTTTATACTCTAATCATTAAAATATTCCTTTTGAACATCATGTAACTATATCAAAATAACTTTTTGAGTATATGTTTATACGGGCATCACCGTTAGAAGTGATGTACTTCTTCACAAGATTGAGAGTTTGAGTCTCATGATAGATAGTGGTGTAATTATAAGAGTATTAGTGGGTAAGAGTTAGCAATTATAAAAACTACTAAACCTTTGTAAAAGAAAGAGATAAGCGGAAATCAAGAAAAATATGCGTTAAGATGTAGAGCCCTTATTGACAGGGAAATGAAAATAGCAGGAAAGGCTCAAATATAGTAAAAAAGACTACACTATGTGAAAGAAACATCAAAATCGTGATTATGACATTTAACCTATTACGCGTTTTTTTGAATAAAAAATGAGACCATGTAAAACAAAAATTCATGTTTAATATAAGATGCATACAAAATTTAATCTAGGCTATCGTGTAAAACATGCATCTTTAGGTTATTGATGATTAACGTATAATAATCTAATCTTGAAAGTTACATTCAAACATAAGCATGTTTACCAAAAACTAAACATATGAATCTTGATTCAAAGCGGGAAAAAATAGTTGATTTTGGTAAACATGTATTGTATTATAAATTGAATTAGCAACACTATAATACATAACGGGTTGAAATGAACATCATGATCATCACCATAATACACAAAAAAATGGTCAACATAAAACTATATGGATTTAGAACTGGTTAAAATAAGTCAATGTTTTTTTTTTTCGTTTTCCTTTTTGTTTTTTTAATAGAAAAAACCACATTTAAATTATTTATATTGGGTTACGCAAAAACTTCTCCACTGCCAACATCAACACCACCTCCACAGCCTCAACGCCGCCACTACTATTGCCACCATGTCTACTTGGCACCACCACCATCGCCGCCACAGCCACTGTCGACACCAACACTAGCACAATGGACAATCACCTCCACCATCACTATGGTTGTCGCTAACATTAACGAATTACGATGATTCTCATTTCGTCTATAATAAATTATTATAATATATTGCATTTGGCGTGGAAGTGAATAGCATTGCGAATTTATGGCCTAGTAAAATAAAGCTAGTGTTTTAAACTCCCAACTTGATATAGCCCGGCTAAAAAATTTTATGCTTCAGGTTAAGAAAGTAGGCAATGGGTTTACCTTTAAACTGATGGGCCCGCTAAACAATAATGTAAATGGTTCTAACTTCTAAATGCCATCACGTTATTTACGAATTTTGATGCCTTAAATAATTTTAATTAAATACAAAGAGTTCAATTATTAACAACTAAAAAACATAAATAATCTTAAAACTTTTAAACAATAAAAATAACTAGTATTAAATAAATGATTTTTAACTGGATTATTATTTGATATTAAGATTACATTATATTTAATAAATAACTAGTTACATTAATTCTTAAATGGTTATAACTAGTATTAAATAAAGTTCTCAAATGATCTTGATCCTATATATATATATATATATATATATATTTGATATTAAGATTACATTATATTTAATACATAAATAATTAAAATTACGTAAAATATTAAATAAAAAACATAATATTATTAATATAATTAAAATTCTAAAATAATAAAAGAATAAAACATCTATCTATAATGCTATTAAAACAACATCGTTTTTGGACACATGACGTCTTTTTATTTGTCTATTTGAACTAGCTTCCATATATATAATGCAATCTTAGAATTTCTTAATAATAAAATAAATCAAAAATAAATTAAATTGCATTCAATTACTATTATATCAATTTGTCCGTTTCATTCTTCAACACCTTCATTTTTGTTCAATTATCTCGTCGTTACAAACACCAAATCCGCCCTTTCTACAAACATCAAATGATCATCTAAGATTTCATACAATCTATGTGATAATTGATTGAAACCCAATTCACAGTCGATCTCTTTTCATCAACTATTCATGATCGATTCGGTATGTTTTCTTTATTATATTTTTTTTGTTGTTTGATTTTCATTCATGGGTTATTCATCTCTGCTTTAATCTCTCGCACCCTCTGTTGATGTTTATGTCATCGTTGGTATCTTGCTTCCAATACTGTCTGTTAAAAAACAGAGATTGAAGGGTGAATGGAGTAAAATCAGGAACACTTTCTTCTTGTGATGTTGATGTACATTCGAAGAACAAATAGAAGAAGTTACAAAAACTTCATCACGTATATGCTAATTGCTTTGTAACCTCGAACAACTTTTTTCCTTCAATTAACTATATTGACAAATTTACTAATTTTGTTGTTTGAAGGAAATATGAAAAATCATTCTACCAAGTGTTGAGGAATTTTGTTTTATCACAGACCATATTTACATAAAACCAGAGGTTTAATTTCTATAGTTACTTCACATTTTTTTAGCTAATCATTAGGGTATTTTAGTTATGCAGTTTTGCAGGTTGTGAAAATTGATTGACATGAATCATCTTAGATACGAAAGACATATATATATATAATCACTTTAATTATGTCAAATATATGGCTCAAAACGGGCCACTTTATAATAGTATCACTTCTGTAGCACTGTTTGATCTAGCCAAAAATAAAAGTAACATTATCAACACCCTGATAATTTATAAAACTATTATAATATTCATTATGTATATGCTTTGTGTTCTTTCATGAGATAACAAGTAGCATACACTACAGTCAAAATGTCAACACCCTTTATAATCAAGCATAAACATGTTTATATTGACATTATTAATTGTAGTTAGTTCTTTTGTGTTTGCCTTTTTTATTATTCTAAAATATTCTTATTTTTGTTGCATATTACAAATTTTAAATTTGTGTGCCAACTGATTGCCTTGAATGAAATTGAGAATAACATTCATTTTTAAATTAACTAACAAAAAATATTTATGTTATTACTCCTCTCTATATACTTTCAGTTTTACACAATAAATTTCACACCACGTCTTTTCATCTATAAAATTCTGCAATTTCACATTCTTTGTAAGGTTCATTTGTATTACTCAAATTATTTCATTCATTCATATTATCGATATCATTCATATATTTTAATTATTATCAATTTAATACTTTGTTTGCGTTCTTATTATTTTATTACAAACAACACAATAGAGCAAAAAAATAAATTAAAAAAAAAATTAAGACAACCATATTTAATTAGTTGGATACGCTTAAGAATGATTGTTTTCTCAAGGTCCAAGTATATTGAAGTTATTGCGTCTAAAGGCCAATACAAACCGTTGAATGTTGATGAAGGAGTGATGTGATGACCGTCGTTCGAGTCATGCAAAAACCTAATTAACCTAAGTAGCTAGGGTAAGTCAGGTATCGTATCCACGAGGAGTATGTGATCAGTGTAACATGTAATCAATTTCTAAAATTATGAAGTAGCTATTAAGAGTGCTTATCACACTAGCAATGATTTAGTTTTAATGTCAAACAAGCAATTATTTTAAAGTTCAAACAATTCACAAAAGCACATCACACCCGGGGTTCAAGCATGTAACAAACATCAATCTCATGTCATTTAACAAATTAATTATTAATAATCAACTATGGTTAATCAACTAGTTAAACCTTAGGCATCAACAATCACTAACACACGGCACTGGTTATCAAACGGTCCCTGCCAGTGTGACTCAACTAAGGGCAATTGTATGCTTTATCACATTCAAACTAATTAATACAACCCTATGAACACGTATCACAGCAACTGGCAAACTAATCATTCTGATCGAAATAAACCTAAACCGACTGAGTGCACAATAATACCAAACATTAATTGTTCATAGATCGACAATCAATAATACAAATATTTAGTTAACAAAACATGAGAAAAACTGAGCAAGTACAATACTCTACATCCCGGGTATGACTCAATGAGACTAGCCACTCATTAACATGTTGATTCTTGATTATGATGATGTGTACGGACGCATCTCCAAGAAACTGTAGTCAAACAGCCATATGCCAACTTCCTTTACGCTGCCCCAGGTCGCTGCTTTTTTTCTTTCTGGTCCTCCCCTCGTGCGTTGATCCCCCAATCTGATATATCTCAAGTTGTTGGGTTCCAACTCCCCTTTGTTTGTGGGCCATTTACGGTTTTTATTTACTTTCTCGGGGGCTAATGAACTCTCAATTATGCATCTTACTTAGTTTAGTCCAATGGCCCATCTGACTAAAAATCCATCCATAGTCCGAAACATATGTGAAGAAAATAATTAAATGCACAGCATTCACTTCAATTCAATTTAATAATCACATACTTGACTCAAGCATATCTCACGTCAATAATCATCATCATTATCTTATTATTATTATTATTATTATAACGCCGAATCACACGCGAATCGAACCCGGTCTTCCCGAGACTCCAAGCATGCTCGTAAATGTCTCAACTTAATATCTTTAATGCTCAATGACCTGAAACACACAAACACGTCTGAAGTACCATAATTCACACAATAAACTAAATAAAACTATACAATTAACATACTAATATATAAGCATAATACCCGACCATCACATCCCCACACTTATCTTTTGCTTGCCCTCAAGCAAAACTTTAAAGCAAACATTAACCTCTATCATAAGTCAATCAATTATAACCATTAATACTAGCAAGGTTTAAGGTCATACCCAGTTTCGCAGACTGACACTTTCTAGATTGACAACCCACAAATAAAGTTAATGCTACCATAAAACTATAGAATCGCCCAGACAAGTGTACTTTGTTTCCGGTTAGGGCATACATGTTCATACCCCTCACACTATCAACACTCCTCTCGGTTTAATATCTGGACTAGCAAAAGATGTGCTAGTATATGTCTCTGCCCTCAAATAACAAATATGATTTACAATTTAATATGCTTGCAGGTCAGTCTTATCTCCACCCATTAACCACCGGTTTCATAAAGACTCGGACTAGGGTTTTGCTGAGGCTTAGGTTTGGGTGCGGATTAGGCTTATTTAGTGACTCAGGTGGATGAAACCCAGTTAAACAAACCCATATATAGACTCACAAATACAAACGAACTAATTACATAATCAACTGCTATTTACAACTGAAATACTAACTAATAACTTCTTTTTGTCTTTTTCCTGACTTTTCAAAGATTTTTTTTTTTTTTACCAAACATCAATACTAACTGAAATGACTGATAATTACAACTCAGAACTTAACAACTTTACAACTCGTCTGACTAAGTACAACTCGATATATATACAACTCGATAACGAACTGGATTTCATCACACGGGTAAAAATAAAATAAAGGCCAAGGCTGAAATGGTGTGTAATGTTCACTTTAACAAACGAAAAGGAATAAGGTCCAAACGGGCTCCTAGCGACTAATGTCGGGTAAGGAATTTATTTAGTGAGGAAAATATGTGCGGGATGGGTTTTCTAAAGTCCTAATCTCCATACAGGTGGTGGTATTAAGATCTCGAAAAGCATTTGACAAGCAAGTTCTAATTTTGTAAAACATACTGGTTTCCCTCAATAAATGGTAAGACATGTTTTATATCTATTATATAATATGTGTATTAAGTATAGGGGCCAATCTCACAATATGTCTGGAAATATGGGCTGCCGATATTAAACATGTATACCTGTCCCCTTGACTCGTTATCCCGGCCTAAACGATTCCATTTTCCAACTTCTCATTTTAAAAACATTTGTCGGGAAAATATCAAGAAGCTAAAAAACCAACCATGACAAAAAAACCTCTAACTTGGCATTAATAGCAATAATCAACAGTTAATAACTTAGGTTTCTGAATACTCTTCGAGGTACTATCGGGCTAAAAATTTTCAATTTTCCCCCTATACCCACACTTGAGGTTGACATTGTCCCCAGTGTTAAAATTTTTAAACTGACTGTTTAACAATTCAAAAACTCGGGGCACTAATGTGACGGGTCTAAAACTAGAATTATACAATTACACTTCTAACATTCAAAATAAGAATAACAAAATAAATTATGAAACTGAAATCACCTGATATGATAGATAATGCAATGCTAGCGTGGCCCGTGAACTCTCAACAACACTCGTCTCCGTCAAATACCAAAACCGACTAACCGAATCTGCAGAATCTCGAGACGTGTAGAAACAAGCTTCTCACAAGTGTAAGACATAGGTCTTTTAAGAGTTATAAAAAATGAGTTTTTTTTTAGAAAAACTAATTACCGAGCCGAATTATGTAGTTTCATAATAAATTTCGTTAAACGAGTTAAAATGTTAAAAGACCTAACTCACTTTCGTAGGAATCACGGTTGCATTTGGCGTATGCAACAAGCCCTTTCAACCCCCCGGTAGCCTGGGAGGACGAGTGGGGTCTCGTGAGGGTTTATAGTGAACTACACCCACAAAGTTCCAAAATACAACAAAATATACACTAACCTGAAACACGTGCATTTGACCATCAAGTGTCTTCATAAACCAGTGAGGTTACAATGAAACTCACCGACTCCTTACACATGTTATGAATATCCTCCATCTCCAAATATGGCTTCAACCTGTAGCCATTCACCACTTGCCTCACATGGTCGTCAAAGTCTTCAATCTCGTATTGACCATGGTTTCCAACTCCAACTATCACAAATGGGCCCATCCACTTACTTTTTAACTTACCCGGGAAGAGCTTCATCCTCGTGTTGTATAACCAAACTTTCTGACCAACTTCAAAGTTCTTCAACCGGATCTTCGCCTCATGTATTTTTTTCATTTTTGCCTTGTAAGCGGATGCACACTCATACGCTTCATCCCGCAACTCCTCGATCTCGCACAATGCTAATTTCCTAGCTGTACCTGCATCATCATAGCTAGTATTAACTTCCTTAGTAGCCCAATAAGCACGTTGTGCAATCTCAACCGGTAAATGGCAATCATTTCCATACACAAGTCTATATGGTGTGGTTCCAATCGGCGTTTTAAAAGCGGTTCGGTAGGCCCATAAGGCATCGGTTAACTTCGTTGACCAATCCTTCCGGTCCGTCCAAACAGTTTTCTGTAAAATCTGTTTAATCTGCCGGTTTGAAACCTCAACCTGTCCACTCGTTTGTGGATGGTAAGGCATTGCAATTCTATGATCCACTCCATATCTTTTAAGCAACTTTCCAAATTTAAAGTTTTTAAAATGGGAGCCCCAGTCACTAATAATAGTTCGGGGAATTCCAAACCTCGAAAAAATGTTGCTTTGTACGAAATTACAAACTACAGAGTGATCATTTGTCCTGGTGGCTATCGCTTCGACCCATTTAGAAACATAATCGACAGCCACTAGGATGTATAAATTAACATACGAGTTCGGGAATGGGCCCATGAAATCGATCCCCCACACGTCAAAAATATCAATTACTAGGATCGGTTTCAAGGGAATCTCATCCCTCTTGGAGATACTCCCGAGTTGTTGACACTTTAAACAACGTGTCGCAGACTCGTGCGCATCCCGAAACAGTGTTGGCCAATAAAAACCACTAGTCAACACTTTTCTAGCAGTTTTCTGTCCGCTAAAATGACCACCACACGCAGATGAATGCGCGTGCTCCAATACTGATCGAACATCCTCTTCAGGTATGCATCTTCTAATCATCTGATCAGCTCCAATCTTGAACAGATCGGGGTCATCCCAAATATACTGCTTTGCCTGTGACATCAAATGTTTCTTCTTCCTCCTTGGCCAATGTTCTGGTAAATCACCTGCAACTTTAAAATTGACAATATGAGCAAACCAAGGGTTTTGGGAAACCGCCAAAATCTGTTCGTCGGGGAAAGACTCATTTATGGGTCCATCCCGGTCTCTATCTTCAATCACAATCCGGGACAGATGATCTGCAACGACATTTTCTGCTCCCCTTTTGTCCCAGATTTCCAAATCAAATTCCTGCAACAACAAAACCCATCTGATTAACCGGGGTTTCGCGTCTTTCTTGTTCATGAGGTACCTAACTGCAGAATGATCCGAATAAATAATTACTTTGCTACCCCATATGTAAGAACGAAATTTATCCAAAGCATACACTACTGCGAGCAACTCCTTCTCGGTTGTGGTATAATTCAACTGAGCGTCCGAGAGGGTTTTGCTTGCATAGTATATGGCAACGGGTTTCTTCTCAACCCGTTGACCCAAAACAGCCCCGACTGCATAATCACTCGCATCACACATGATTTCAAAAGGCAATTCCCAGTCGGGTGATTGTAAAATCGGGGCTTCCACTAACTTCTGTTTCAGAATGTCGAAGGCCTTAGTACATTCTTCACTAAAATCGAATGGGGCATCTTTTAACAATAGGTTACATAAGGGTTTGGTGATATCACTAAAACCTTTAATAAACCTTCTATAAAACCCAGCGTGCCCGAAGAAAGATCTAATGGCTTTGACATTTTTGGGATGAGGTAGAGTGGAAATAACTTGGACCTTAGCCCGGTCCACCTCGATCCCACGACTCGACACAACATGGCCCAATACAATCCCTTCCTGGACCATGAAATGGCTTTTTTCCCAGCTAAGAACCAAATTTGTTTCGACACATCTTTCTAGAACTCTCTCAAGTTGATGTAAACAAGACTCGAAAGATGTGCCAAAGATTGAGAAATCATCCATGAAAATTTCTAAAGACTCCCCCACCATATCGGAAAAAATACTCATCATGCACCTTTGAAAGGTGGCGGGGGCGTTGCACAGTCCGAATGGCATTCGCCTGAATGCGAAGGTGCCATACGGGCATGTGAACGTAGTCTTCTCCTGATCTTCAGGATAAATCGCTATCTGGTTATAACCCGAATAACCATCTAAAAATAATAGAATTTTTGACCCGATAGCTTTTCTACAATCTGATCGATAAACGGAAGCGGAAAGTGATCTTTCGATGTTGCCACGTTCAGTTTTCGATAATCAATACATATACGCCACCCGGTTACCGGCCGGGTGGCAACCTCGTTACCTAAGTCGTCCTTGACGACTTGGATGCCCACCTTCTTTGGGACTGTCTGAGTCGGGCTCACCCATGTGCTGTCTGAAATGGAAAAAATAATTCCAGCATCGAGCCACTTCAGTACCTCCTTCTTCACGACTTCCCGCATGTTCGGGTTCAACCGTCTCTGTGCATCATGCGCGGGTTTAACATCCGGATCTGTCAAAATTTTGTGCATCACTATCGAAGGACTAATCCCTTTCAGATCCGCGATGGTCCACCCGATCGCCTCCTTGTTCGCCACCAGCACCTTCAGCAAAGCAGATTCCTGTTCCAAAGACAAGTTAGAAGCTATAATGACAGGCAATGTGTCATTCTTACCCAAAAACGCGTATTTCAGATGTCTTGGTAGCTCCTTCAGCTCGACTTTTGGTGCTTCTAGTAACGATGGTTTCAACCCGGTATCAATCTTCTTGGGAAGCTGTTCCACCTGAACCGACCACGGGGGTCGATCTGCCCATAAAGCTGCAACCTCCAGCTTCGTCTCCTCCTCTTCTAGCTGCTTAACAGTTTCCACCTGTAACCTGTCAAACATAAAGCACGTCTCCATTGTGCAGTCCAAATCCACGACAGAGTCGTATAACGGAATGCACTCGTCAATAATGTCCGCCATAAAGCATTCATCATCGACCGGGGAATTATTTACATGTGTGAAAACATTAAGTCTAAGCTTATGGTTACCAAATGCCACGTCTACAGTACCGGTTCGACAATCGATTTTGGCATTTGCGGTGGCCAAAAATGGCCTACTGAGGATAACCGTGGGCTGTTTGGTTCTTTCAACCGAAACATAATCGAGAATCAAAAAGTCAACTGGATAGTAAAAATCTTCCACCTTAACAATCACGTCATGTACCATTCCCCGGGGAAGTTTCGGTGTCTGGTCCGCGAGAACAACCGTAGTCGCGGCTGCCCGAAGCGGACCGAAGTCATACTGATCGATAGACTTCCCGGGAGGATGCTAATGCTAGCTCCAAGATCCAGGAGTGCCCGTGTCATTTTAAAATCACCCACCTGAATGGATATAATGGGCGTTCCCGGATCTTGTAGCTTAGGTGGAAGAGCACCCGAAAGAATTGCACTCACATTATCTGTTAAATCAATCTGTTTAGGGATCTTTCGGTTCCGTTTCTGTGTGCACAAATCTTTCAAGTACTTTGCATAGGCGGGAACTTGTTTTATGGCATCTAAAAGAGGAATATTAATTTTAACCTGTCTAAACGTTTCCCACATTTCTTCCTGTAGTGGGCCCCGTTTAGATGCCATCTTCGCCTTTGATGGCGACAACAAGGCATCGGGATAGGGAACGGTTTTGGCCTTTCCCGTGTCCTTAGACTTGTTGTTACCATCCTTCAGAACCGGTTCATTTATTTTAGATTTGCTTTTATTAGTTTCAATTATAGCCGGTTCTGGCTCGTCATCACTGACGACTGTCTCATCGACATCTTCCACCACCCCATCAACCCGAGATGGTGGAACCCCAACCTTATTATCATGCTTTTTCCCATTTCTTAAAATACTTACCTGACTGACGTGCTTCTTCGAATTCGAACTCGAACTTAGGTGCTGCGGGTTCACTGTGGTATTACTCGGTAGTTGACCCGCGGTTTTCTGCAACTTTGCCATATCTGCTGCAAGCTGACCAATTTGCTTTGACATTGCTTCTGCTGACTTGTCTCTCAACTCAAATTGTTTCTGCATTTCCTTTTGATTATCAGTTACGACCTTCAACAACGCATCTAACTTTGAATGTATCGACTCATCTGAATTTCCCGAAATACCCTTCTACTGGTCCTGATTCTGATTACCCGACGAATTGTTACCCCGGTAACCATCTCTGTTATATTCCCGACTGTTATACTGACTGTTCGAACCACCCTGTCGGTAGCTGCTCTGCTGTCGGTTCTGACTGGACCCCTGAAAGTTCGGGTTCGACTGATTTGACGCGTTCTCGTACTTGAAATTTGGGTGATTCCTCAGGCCCAGGTGATAAGTGTTCGAATTGAACCCTTGGCCCTTGGATTCCCCGTATGCGTAACTGACTTCCTCCTCATCGGTGTACTCGTCATCATCAAACCCGGGGCAATCTTCAACCTTATGCCCCAATCCACCACAATCTGAACAAACCGGGAATTTCACCCCAACTTTACCAACCTCCTTCTTTTTCTCTTTCCGATAACCCGCGAGTTCCCGTTCCAACTCTGCAATTCTGTCTGACTCGCTCGAAGCTGATTTAACTGTTCGGGTGACCCCGACTTTTCGTCTTCGATCTGCTGCTGCCTCTGCCTTGGAATCTTCACACATAAATTCCAAAAATTCCTAATCATCTTCCTCGGGTTGATTCAACAACTGACTATTACACGAAGCCTTTAAATGCTTTCTGTCTTCATATGTCAACCCATCAACGAAACACTTAACCAACTCCCACAACTCAATCTGATGGTGCGGGCACTTCCGAATCATTTCCTTGTAACGAATAAAAGCCTCGTGAAACAACTCACCCGGTAACTGTGAAAAGTGTCTAATCTCCATTCGGGCCTCGATAGTCTTCGACAGTGAATAGTACTCGTTAAGGAAAACTTGCTGCATCTCGGCCCAGCTCTCAATACTGTGCATCGGTAGAGAGTTGAACCAGTGTTTTGCTTTGTCTTTTAATGAAAACTGGAACAACCGCAACCGAACCTCATCCTAATCGTATGTACCATCACCAATAGACCCGCAAATCGCTGAAAAATCTGACAAGTGTGAATACGGGTCTTCTGCTCCTAGTTCGTGAAAATGAGGAACTATGTTGATGTAGGACGGACGGGATTTAAATGTCGGTTGTCCCTGAACACGCACCTGTGGGACAATCGGTGATGCACCATCAGAAATAGCCGGTCTGAACTGACTGTTAACACCCTGAACCGGAGGCCTGTAATTCCTTTGTCTAGCCCTCGGTTCCTCAAAACCTCCCCGATTAACCTGAATCGGCTGTCTCTGTTCCTCCCGATACCTGCCTATACCACCTCGATCAAGATTTCTGTTCCTCCACCTGTTACCTCTCACCCTAACTGGTTCCTCAACCTCATCCACCTCTTCAACACGCAAACCCGCATTTTCATTTCTCGGGCCAAATTCCTCCTCATCTCCCTCTTCTTCATCTTCAGTGTGAATACTGACATGGTCAAACTCTTGAATAATCGTCTGTCGGTGACGAGGGGTATTGTTCGGGGCTGATGGCCCGGATCTTTCATGGTTTCGGTTTCTGGAGTGTCGGGCTGAATTTTGGTGTTGTTGATTAGTGTTTATTGGTGGTGGTAGGTCATTATTTGGCGGGTTTTGATTATTCGGTGGGTTTGGTTCGGGTTGGAAAACATTAATTTCGGGTGGTGGTTCTTGGTTTTGGTTTTGGTTCTGACCTTCCATATCTGGCTGTCTGATCTGAGCTCGGTTCTGCCGAGCTAACCGTTCAATTTCTGGCTCGTAAATCAATGGAGAATTTCTTCCTGAATAGCGGGTGTGCATAAACCTGTTACCTGCACAAATAACACACCCCGTGTAAAATGGGAAAATAAAACTAAACTAAAAATAAAAACAAAAACTAAATTAAACTAAACTAAACTAAACAGAGAAATCAATTAATCACAAAAATACTAAGCGCACTAACTCCCCGGCAACGGCGCCATTTTGATGACCGTCGTTCGAGTCATGCAAAAACCTAATTAACCTAAGTAGCTAGGGTAAGTCAGGTATCGTATCCACGAGGAGTATGTGGTCAGTGTAACATGTAATCAATTTCTAAAATTATGAAGTAGCTATTAAGAGTGCTGATCACACTAGCAATGATTTAGTTTTAATGTCAAACAAGCAATTATTTTAAAGTTCAAACAATTCACAAAAGCACATCACACCCGGGGTTCAAGCATGTAACAAACAGCAATCTCATGTCATTTAACAAATTAATTATTAATAATCAACTATGGTTAATCAACTAGTTAAACCTTAGGCATCAACAATCACTAACACACGGCACTGGTTATCAAACGGTCCCTGCCAGTGTGACTCAACTAAGGGCAATTGTATGCTTTATCACATTCAAACTAATTAATACAACCCTATGAACACGTATCACAGCAACTGGCAAACTAATCATTCTGATCGAAATAAACCTAAACCGACTGAGTGCACAATAATACCAAACATCAATTGTTCATAGATCGACAATCAATAATACAAATATTTAGTTAACAAAACATGAGAAAAACTGAGCAAGTACAATACTCTACATCCCGGGTATGACTCAATGAGACTAGCCACTCATTGACATGTTGATTCTTGATTATGATGATGTGTACGGACGCATCTCCAAGAAACTGTAGTCAAACAGCCATATGCCAACTTCCTTTACGCTGCCCTAGGTCGCTGCTTTTTTTCTTTCTGGTCCTCCCCTCGTGCGTTGATCCCCCAATCTGATATATCTCAAGTTGTTGGGTTCCAACCCCCCTTTGTTTGTGGGCCATTTACGGTTTTTATTTACTTTCACGGGGGCCAATGAACTCTCAATTATGCATCTTACTTAGTTTAGTCCAATGGCCCATCTGACTAAAAATCCATCCATAGTCCGAAACATATGTGAAAAAAATAATTAAATGCACAACATTCACTTCAATTCAATTTAATAATTACATACTTGACTCAAGCATATCTCACGTCAATAATCATCATCATTATCTTATTATTATTATTATTATTATTATTATTATTATAACGCCGAATCACACGCGAATCGAACCCGGTCTTCCCGAGACTCCAAGCATGCTCGTAAATGTCTCAACTTAATATCTTTAATGCTCAATGACTTGAAACACACAAACACGTCTGAAGTACCATAATTCACACAATAAGCTAAATAAAACTATACAATTAACATACTAATATATAAGCATAATACCCGACCATCATGATGTTTGGCACCTTAAAGGTTGATATGTGATGGATGTTGGAGGCTCAAAATAAATGCAACACTTGAAGTCATTTTTTTTGCCTTTCAGTTTTTGTGTGTTTTGTTTTCTAAGAAAATTTCTTCATGTTTCCAATTTGGTTTGATTTGTGTTGGATTTTTATATATCGTCTGAATTTATGGTTTGCTTTATAATTTGGTTATTTTACATTTTAAGGTAAGATGTTAAAATCTAAGTCTTTAACATACCTGGTGTTTGAAAAAGTAAATGTTTTTGAATTTGTTACACTTAATTGTTTTAATTATCTTACTTTTCAAAACATACTTTTATAACATTTGCATTTTGTTGTCTTCTTTGTATGTTAAAAATTAGATTACCCATGGTATATGATTTTCCAAATCATTAATAATATTAACATTTTATTGAAGTCAATATAGTGATCACCACAATAATTTGTACTCAACATGTTATCTACTATTTGTTAATCAACAAAAAACTTTTTATACTCACAAAAACCTTGAGTAACGAAAATGGATTATTTATCAACTATAAGGTGTGATGCTTATAACGAATTTTTAATTCATGTTAGTTAAATATGTAGTCCAGTGAGCCTTAGTCAATTTTTCTTATTAACCGTCTCTTTGATTTCCTAGTTGAATATGAATATGAACTCATGGTAGACACATGCCATTGCTTACGCTAACTACACACTTATTAGTTTATGAATTTTAAATTTTTAACTTTTAATTGTATTTCTAAACGTTGTACTTTGCATCTTATTTTGGTTTATCTATGTTTGACAATAATTTCCTTTCATACCAGTATTATTTACAACTAAATATCTTGTTGTCGTCCTAGAAAACATATTACAAATTACAATATAATATAAAATTATATATGTTTGTTAGACGATTTCTACACGTCCACCCGTGTCGTGCACGGGTCAATAACCTAGTTATAATATATTGCATTTGGCATGGAAGTGAATAGCATTGCGAACTTATGGCCTAGTAAAATAAAGCTAGGGTTTTAAACTTCCAACTTGATATAGCCCGGCTAAAAAGTTTTATGCTTCAGGTTAAGAAAGTGGGTAATGGGCTTACCTTTAAACTGATGGGCCCGCCAAACAATAATGTAAAGGGTTCTAACTTCTAAATGCCATCACGCTATTTGCGAATCTTGATGCCTTAAATAATTTTAATTAAATACAAAGAGTTCAATTATTAACAACTAAAAAACATAAATAATCTTAAAACTTTTAAAAAATAAAAATAACTAGTATTAAATAAATGATTTTTAACTGGTTATATTATTATTGTTTTATTATATTTATTTAAATAATATTCTTGATGGCTAGTTTTTATAACGACTACTTTTAAACTTCTTAGATTTCATCTTCACATCTCACCTTTTGTCATCACTTTGTACTCATGGCAAATCAACAAAACAATGTTTTCTCAATTCCGAAATCACCGCTAGAAAATGCATTAGAAAATTGAAACCCACAAGTTATTGAAGATTCCATCCCATCCCCAATTAAAGATCCACCCCCACACCCACGTGAATAGGAGTTTCCCCTCTGGGAAGAATTACTACCCAAAAAAGAGCATGTGTTGGATGATCCATAGGTAGTCGATGAAGACTATCATTGGTGGAACCATGGCCCATGAGAAGACAAGCGTGATACGAATTCGATAACTTGTTTGATTCAGTGTGTTCCCGTGTTAACTCAAGTAAAAAAAAATGAAACTATTTCCTTTCTTTCCATTTCTCTTATATTCCTTTTATTTCTTTTTTTTGTTCCTTTCATTTATATTTTTAATTCTTTCCCATTTGAAATGATGGACATTACTCCTCATTTCCTCTTTCTTTGCTTAAGTAAACTTGGGAACATAATTTCTTATTTTTTTTTTCAATAAAAACACAAACAATTAGTTTTCAAGCCCATCAATAACCTTAACACAGAACCATATTTAGCATGCCCCACCAATTGGGTAGTGGTCCGTCGACATAGAAAATACCTTCTAACATTTGAGCTAGAGAGAGGACTTGGATTCGTGTCTCATAAACAATACGGTTTAAAAGAAATTCATCGTTAAAAAAAGAAAATTAGCATGTCCCGACTCCCCGTCCATGTCAGCAGACGACTGCGTACGAGATATACTCCCTGAAACGCACGTGTAGCATTTGCATCTGCCTCGTGTCAACTCCTAATGCATCCACAACACTGCCACTTCCTCCTTTTTCCCGGGAAATCGTTGATCGGAGAATATAATGTTAATCAAGAAACGAATGAACAATGGAGACGATGATGAATCACAATTCCACATTGTATAATTGGTATCCTGATCATGTAGCGATGAACCTGAAGGACACTCATAGTGACGTCATCCCGATCACACTGTTCATCGCCGTACTGTGTTTGTGTCTAGTCGTCGGACACTTGCTCGAAGCCTATCGTTGGCTTAACGAATCCATAGCTGCAATCCTCATCGTAAATAACATTTTCTATATTTCTTTTACATTATATATAATATAGGTCATTAATTATAATTATTTCTATTTTATTTATTAATAATTAAGATGTAATTTAGTTAGTTATTTACTACATACAGGGGTGTGTTGTGGAACAATCATCTTATGCACAAGCAAGTGGAAGAGTTCTCGTCTGCTTAGATTCAATGAAGAACTCTTCTTCATATATCTACTTCCACCCATTATTTTCAATGCTGGGTACGTAATTTAATTACCAGTTACCAATTAGCATGCTTCTTGTTGTTGTAACTAATTTTAATCTAATCTTACTTTAAACAGATTTCAAGTGAAGAAGAAACAGTTCTTCCATAATTTTTTCCCTATCATGCTGTTTGGAGTCGCTGGTGTTCTCATATCAACTTCTATAGTTGCAGCTGGTATTATTTATGATTTTATGTTACATTCTGCATAGCGGTGCAAAACGAGCTGAGCCACTTGCCAACCTACTTGAGATTGGAACGAGCAGAGCCCGAGCCTCAAATCGTTTAGGCTCATTAAGCTTTAACGAGCTATGTGTATTTTTTTAGTTTTACCACTTCTGAATTCTATGAATTTATTATACAATGTACACGATCTTTGGCTCATTTAAGGTACTATATGAGCTCAAGCCGAGCTTAGACTCATGGAAGGTTTTTTCTAAAAATATATAAAAATAATTAGAGACGTATATAAATAAATTAATTAATTAATAATAAATGAGCAGAGTCCAAGTACTTGAACTTTAAAAATGGAGCACGAGCTTTCGTAAGTCAAAGCAATATGAGCTCAAGCCTATTCGAGCTTAGGCTCATTTATGTTTTTTCTCAAAACATATAAAAAATATTAGAAACGTATATAAATTATGAATTAATAATAACGAGTCGAGCCTGAGCTTTAAATGAGCCTAAGGTACTACACGAACTCAAACCGTCAGCCGAGCTTAGGCTCTTTTAAGGTTTTTCAAAACATATATAAAAATAATTCAAACATATATTAATTAATTAATAATAAGCGGCATGAGCCCGAGCTTGAAAAATGACTCACGAGCCGAACTTTAGATAAAGAGGTCGAGCTCGAGCCTAGTTGACCTCGTCTCATTTACAATGTTTAATCTCTTTCATCTTATATTGATACTTGGAGTGTGGTGTGGCTTGGTGTTGTGTAGGTAGCTGGTGGCTGTTCCCAAAGTTAGGGTTTAGTGGGCTTGCTATCAGCGAGTATCTAAGTATGATAATACATCAATTTTTTTTAATAACCTTTTGACTCATAAAGGGACGTCATTCAATACAGAACCAGTTTTAAATAGAGAATTGCAAGAACCGCATAAGCACTTTTACCTATTGCTTTAAATGCTATATGGTTCTCACGGTTCTCTACTTAAAGTTGGTTATGTATTAAACGTGCCTCGTGATCTCATAACTGCTGTAAAAATTAACTGTACTTTTAAGGTATTGGGACTATTTTCTCCTCTACGGATACTGTATGCACATTACAGGTTGGTCAGCATATATTAAATAAGTTACTTATTATAAATGTCATATTTCTGTGGTTTTTATAAGTTCCTGTAGTTTATGAAAAGTCTGTGTGAAGGTTTTGAACCAAGAGGAGACACCTTTGCTATACAGCTTAGTTTTCGGTGAAGGAGTAGTAAATGACGCAACGTCGGTTGTACTCTTCAATGCGGTTCAGAAAATTAATGCAGATACACTTAATGTCCAGACAGCTCTTCGGATCTTTCTAGACTTTTTGTATCTCTTCACTACAAGCACAATTCTTGGAATTGCAGTTAGTTCAATTTCTTGTTCTTTTAATTCAATGTAAAACTCATATAAACATCCAATTGAAACATTTTGGGCTCCGCTTGTTTGATTTGAAACTTCTTGAGGATCCCAAAATTTTGTTATAATCATATGTAACCAACAATCTATATGACTTGTTCTCTGCAGGCTGGCCTTGTGACAGCATTCATTCTTAGAGGCCTGTCCTTTGGCAGATTAACACTCATTTTTGAATATAATAATGAACTTAATTCGAGAAGCGTGACAAGATAGTCTTCCTTTCTGAAAGAGTATATACATATAGAGTGTATGTAGATCAATAATTCCATTTGCCTTACATATCGCTTTAAGTCTTTGACAGGCATTCAAGTGTTCGAGAAGTTGCTTTGATGGTTCTAGTGGCATATTTGTCCTACATGTTGGCCGAGGTGAATGGTGCATAAACGTGTGCATGAGTCACTGATTTATATATTCATCTTGTTTATATTCTTTTACATATTTTTGTCCTCAACTATATATGCCATATGGTGTTGCTTTTTGCAGCTATTTGAGCTCAGTGGGATTTTGACAGTCTTTTTTGCTGGTGTTTTAATGTCTCACTACTCATGGCATAATGTGACTGAAAGCTCAAGAGTCACTACCAGGCATGTATGATAAAATGCATGTAGATTCAGTCATGCTTGTGCCTTACTGTCAGTCATTTAGCAATTGGGAAGAAATTAAGTGATCAAATAATAAAATCATAAAAGTAGTAACCAAATTTTAATATTGTTCAGTAAAGTAACATACTTTTTCTAACTATAGAACCACTCAAGTTATGCAGTGAAGTTTTCATAATTGTTTACATTGAATAACCTAAACTTAACAACTATGAAACTTGGGTTACTATATTTCTTCACAATCACCTCCTGTTGAGGTAAACTTGAGAAGGGTAACCACTAAATAGTAAACAAGTTTCATATTTGCTTCACAGATCACTTGATTTTACCCATATATAAAAAGTTTCACAACAAAGGAACAATTTTATAACTTGAGTGGTTCTTGAGGTTAGAAACAACTTGATTATTATTAGGTGACATATTTCCTCATAAGTAACCCCAAAAGTGCAAAGTTACAAATTATAATTTAATAAGTAATATAACTTAGAGGTGAAATGCTTACTTATCTTGAGAGTTCTATGTTTCCAGGTATGCATTTGCAACACTGTCTTATATTGCTGAAACATTTATATTCCTATATGTGGGAATGGATGCTCTGGACTATGAGAAGTGGAAAATGAGCACATTAAGGTAATTATGACCATTTTACAACAATTTTAATCTACAACCCCGCGCATCATATTTTCCCTTTTACGTTAGTTTGTTTACTTGACATAGTTGCATTTTTTGTCACAGTTTTTGGACCAAAATGGCCCTGTACGGCACTGTGATGTTATTGATAGCCGTTGGACGTGTTGCTCTTGTATTTCCCCTTTCCATCATTTCTAATTACATGCACAGAAGTGGGGGAGAGTCAACCAAGATCTCAGGACACCAGCAGGTTGACACACACCCGCATATGCACACGCGCATATCTAGTTATATTCTGAATTTACTTTGTTTCATAATTTATTTTTTAGATGGTAATTTGGTGGGCGGGTCTCATGAGGGGTGCGGTCTCTGTAGCCTTGGCATTCAAACAGGTATTTTGTTTTAACACTAATTTTTTATTGCGGTATTTAGTCGAATAATGAAATTGTTTGTGCGCGGGATTATTTAGTTTACTCACTCTGGAGTGACTCTAGACCCCAACAATGCTACAATGATCACCACTACTATTGTGATTGTTCTCTTCAGTACTGTGGTAAGTCTTTTTGTGACTTTGTCACATGTTCTAATATGGTTAGTTTTTTGTTCTTATTCAGGTCTTTATTAAATATCTGAGTATTTCAGGTGTTTGGTTTCTTGACAAAACCGCTAGTAGATTATCTACTTCCTGCAAGTTCACACACCAACACTCGGAACCCTCGAGACCCGGGATCTCCAAAAGAGGATATGACACTTCCGTTACTATCTTTAGAAGAATCCGCTTCAGAGAATCTGTCAAGAGCAAAGGAAAATGTGTCGATGCTAATGGACCGGCCTGTTTACACTATCCACTCTTACTGGAGAAGGTTTGACCATACGTATATGAGACCTATATTCGGTGGTCCGAGTAGCAACGAGTCCTCATGCTAGACTCGTGCACGGTATGAATATAATTGAAGGAGAAAACTGAGTTTAGGATCCACAAAGTCATGATTTAGATCGTGTGTGAACGAGAAAGGTTTAGGTCTTTTGATGTGTTACCTGCTGGGTTTGCGTTGATGACATGAAGCTTACGCTTCGTCTTTCCATAAGTTAGATCATGTGTCTGATATGACAAACAATGCTTTTAACTTTTGTCACCAAATTTGCTCAACTGGGTTTAAGAAAAGCTTCTTTTGTTATATTGTTTGGAAAAATATTGTAAGAACTTCAAAGGAGCTATGTTTAATCAAAGTTTACATTGATTTGAACTTTATTAAGGTTAACGAACGTTCCTTTATGTTCGTTTCTCTATGTTTGTATGTTCGTTCTTAAGTTCTTTAATGTACGTCTATATCCGGTTAATAAATTGGGTTAGCTCATTTACATATTCATTTAGGTTCGTTTGTCATGTATTTATGTTCTTGTGTGTATATTTATGTTCATTTTGTGTATAATAATAGCATATATAGACAATATACGCTATTATATAATTATGCTTGTTTATGCTTGTGTGTGTGTCTATGTCCGTGTGTGTATATTTATGCCCGTCTATGTATATTTATGTTCGTTTACAAATGAACATAACTAAGCACATAAATTCCTAGTGAACGAAAAATAAAGAAAATCTACGTGTCCCTTCATTCTTCATTTGTTAAGTTAAAAACGAATGAACAATGTTGGTGTTTGTATACTCGTCTTACGGATTCTCGTTTAATCAGAAACAATTATAAATTATCAGTCTTATGATAAATAATGAAAAATAAGATAAGTGACTAGTGAATCAAAAATAGTCTTTTTTGAGCAAATAAAGTTTTGTCTTCTGCCAATTTGCCTAACTCCATCGTCAAGATGTAGTTATAATTGTGTTGTTTTACTATTTTGTGTTTGGTTTCGCTGAGTGCTCTACGTGCAAGTATGACCTTTCCCTTTTCCTGCATGTACATGCAAAGAACTACGCCCTCTGGTAAGGTGATTAGGATTTAGGAGCAACAAATTACCAAAAGGAATGGTGGTAAGATTGCTATGGCATTAAGCCACTATACAATGAATGGAATATAAGTGACGTATCAATCGTAGGGGCCTTGTAGTGTTAGTGTGGACAGAGTGGATCAGCCTAATTTTTGTGATTTGAACTCATTAATGGTTAAGGATTGAAAAATATTCATACCAACCCTTGAAAATGGAATGTTGAAAAGCTAATATAGTGCACGTGAATGAGAAAGGGATGAAAGATGAAGAGTGCTGCAAAGAGCCGCTCTCACTACCCTTATGACTTATGAGTTATGACAACTAGTTTGTAAACTCTTTGTAACATAGCATTTACATATATGCAATAATATATGTGTCAATGACTTTTATTATATAATAGTGGCGTTCCCAACACAAAACCAATTTTAAGTATTATAAATTAGTATAATTAGTATAATTGAGAATTTTGGTGTCACAAAATTTTTTAAGGTTATGACTTTGACTATTTATCTAATTACTTTCGAGATGTAATTGGAAGTGTTGAGTTGGTTTGATGGTTGTTGGAATGCTTTATAATTCTTCATTCTTATTCCAATCAACCCACCCAAGTTCAAGTCCTTATTGAAGCAATTTTTTTTTTTGGCTTTTTTTAGTGATGCATCTATGTATTGATTGTTGCATTAGGTTTTCTTAATTATGTTTTTTTTTTTAAATTATGTTCTATTTGTTTTTATTTTTTTTAAATACGATTAAATTATTTTTTTAGGTTTAGTTCTCGTACACGTATGAACCTAATTGATACCGATAGAATTTGCATCAGGTCGTCGTCGTAACGCCAGTACTTTTGTTTTAATAATGTTAACTTGACGAAACTATTTTTTGGGTTTAGTTCCGAAGCGTAACAAACATAGCTGATATCAACTAAATGCAACGACTGTGTTTTACCGGCCGAATAAATGTTGTTTTAGATATGTAAAATTTTTGTATCATATGCTATACGAGTATCACTACTATTGCAGGTGTTTACTAATTTGTGTTTTGGGTTTAATGTATGTACGGGTATAAACCTAGCAAATATCAACAGAATCCGTGTCCATCGCCGCTACCTGGTTATATTTATAAATGAGAATAAACACGTAATAAATCATAATTAAAATAGCACATAAGCAGCATAATAATATTAATATTAAAAGGTTGAATCATGGTGGAATTAGGGGTGGCCAATTGATAATGGTAATGAGCACCGCACCATATTTGGATCACCACACGACCACCAGACCATTCCCGCATGTTCTCCTTCCGTTAAAATAAGCAACTTTGACCCTCTTTTTTCTCTCTCTCTCTTTAATCGAACAATAATAATAATAATAATAATAATAATAATTTCCCCCAATTTTGTCCCGATTTCTTTCTTTCTTTCACCGGATAAATAATCATGATGATGATCCTTCCTTCCTAGTTGGTCAAGGCTTAATTCTTTGGAAGAAGAATAATAATAATAATAATAATAACAATCCATCATTTCGTCCTGCGTTCTTTTCTTTTCTTTTCTATCCTCACAGACAGGTATGTATGTATGTATGTATGTCATCATCGTTCTATTCTTTCTTTCACCAACCCACAATTTTGTTCTGTTTATTATTTCTACCAGTCAGTAAATTCACGGATCAATTATTTATTGCATTTCGATACAGATTCTCCTCAAAATGTCTAATTTTATAGACAAGATTACTTTTATTTCTTTTCTATCCACAAAATGTCTAATATTCCATCCAAACACGTCCTGCTTGTGTTTGGGGCCAGAAGGCGTTATTTGATTTGAGGAGATGTTTCTAGGAACTTTTGATTTGTGGGGACGTAAACGAAATCTCTCTCTATAACATAAGGACATTTTGGTAATTTTCCGTTAAAAGGTTTTTATTGTTTTTGCTTTTATTGTGGTTAAAGGCTCTTTGATAATTCATTTCACCAACCCACAATAAAATAGTGTTGGTTTTCAAAGTTTTCTGTCATAATTTATACTTTTTCACTGGTCATGACATGCACCATTCACACATTTCATAGGATTGCAGATTCATACATGTATATAGAAGCTTCAATGCATTGCATTTAATAAATATGATGCTGTGTTCAGAAAATTTGCTCCTAAAAAAAAAAGCTAATGAACACGAAACACAAGGAATCGGTCTAAGATGACTTACGTCCATGGACTGCAACCAGAAATTTATTATTGCTATATGCTCTCAGAACTCGTGATGTGAAATTACAACAACAATGACATATGATTGTATAGAGACCAGTCTAGGGGGAACAAGAAAACATAAACATGCCCTGATAAAGAGATATAGGGTCGGCCCTAAGACCTTCCATTTCTTCAATCTTCATTATACCTAAGCCATGTTTTCATCCAACCGGGCCCGAACCTCTACAAAGCCAACATATATAAAACAAATTTACAATATCTTGGCTAGACTATTCATTTTTAGCTAAACTTTTTACTTTAACCAGCTTAACAGTTATTAGAAATATTTATCAGATCAAATTATTTTAAAATAAATTGGCTGCAAAATCCATCATTACCTGCTGTTATTTCTAACCATGAGAGATGTCTAGACTCCAGATAATGCTTCCACCAACCCACAATGCCTCATTTTCATCCATTTTTTTGTATGTGTACCTTTTATGTGTACTTTTCACTGTTCATGGAATTCAATGACTCACATGGGAATCCAGAATCTTGGTGTATGCCCCCATATTTTAATACTTTTGCCTCATTTTTCATCATGTCTAAGCTACAATTCATTGCATTTATAAAGCTAATAAAGGGTTCTTTTGTATAACCTCATCATTCCATCTAGACAATTCTCCCACCAATTCACAAAAAAAAAAAGTCAAAAGGTTGACATATTTGGTCATTTTCTTAGTTTTGTACCTTTTATTTATAGTTTACCACTGTTATGTTTCATGGGATTGCAGAATCTTGCATAATGTCTCACTAAATTTCAATATTTTTGGTTAATTATTTTACCTTGTAGAAGGTTAATTTCCTGCAAGATGGGTGGTACTGATGATGATAAAGGAGCACCTGCATCTGGATCTGCAGCGCCAGGTCATGAATCTGAATCTTCTTATGCAACTGATGAAGAAGATGCCCAAATACAGTTGGGCCCCAAGATTAGTATCAAAGAGCATCTTGAGAAAGACAAGGTTCTTACTTTCTTATCACATTTGCATACATGAATGATTTATCATTTTACTTTATTATCTAGGGGTGTTCACGAAACCAAAATAACCGAACCCAATAATAAAAAGAAGGTTTGGTTTTTATGTTTTTAAAAAAGCGATTTTTTGGTTCGGTTTTGCTATCAACCAAAGACTGAAAAACCGAACCGAGAAAACTGTTTTTAAGTAATTTATAAGAAATTATAAATTGTGTAGCCAGAAAGTTTATGTCCAAATGTGAAATGATCAATTAATCATTAATTAACATAAGCAGTTAGGCCCGCAGTTTCTGGCCCAAATTCATTATTTGGGCCATTTTTTGACCCAAGGTTTTCAAGCACAAATGGTAAAAGCAAAACCAAATCGAACCCATTGTGAAAACCGAAAAATCCGAAACTGAATCTCTTTCAAAAACCCGAAAACCATATTTATTGCTTTTGTTCGGTTTGAGTCTAAAAGTCTAAAACCACCCATGCACACCTCTACTTTATTCATTTGATGTGTATCTTATCCTGAAAGTCTTAACCAGCCCAGTGAATCTTGGTTTATTGTTTTGTTTGCATATTCTTGTTATAACAATATTTTTATTTTCTTAATTCATTTGCATACTCTATGAGTTATGTTTTAGACTTATAGCTTTAACGGGTCAAAAGGGTTAAATAAACAGATAGTTAGAAAGGAAATTTTAAACAGGTCAAAAGTTTCCCAAAAGGGTAGTTTTATCACATAAAACCTTCTAATTTTTTTTGTCATAAATTTCAATTGTTACCTAAACAATATAATTTTTGTAATCATATTTGACACACTGAATGCTTTATAATACATTAAACTTTTGGACTTAAAGCATGTGGCCAGCCCAACCTGATTCATTCAACCCGTACGAAAACTTAGGCCATTTTCATTTTGAAGTTTATATTTTATTATGTAGTGAAACCTTTTACGGCATCAATTATTTTGGATAAAAATAAGTGCTTGTTGATGTTCTTGACCATGCGTCATTGGTTCAGGATGATGAGAGCTTGAGGAGGTGGAAAGAGCAGCTGCTCGGAGGCGTTGATGTCAATCAGGTCGAAGGTATTTTTTTCTCTCTTCCTTTTTATTATTTTTATTTTCTTCCATGCGGAAACGAATATAATTATGCTAACCGTTTAGAGTAGAACTTTCATCTTTCGCCATCTAGACGTGGCGTATACTTTAACTCATATATGTAAAAAGTAATAACTTTTGGAGAAACTTTTTTCCCATTTGTTAGCATCCAAATTTTGACCTCTAAACCTTTACTCCAATAAAGTTTACAACAGTTTAGAGTGTCCCATATGAATTGCAGCATTTCCTTTCTTTGACTAACTATTAAACTAAAATTACATATTTGCCCCTGTATTTTGTCACCAACTTAAAATTACATATTTGCCCCTGATATGTTTTATGGTACCATTAACATTTGTGACAGAGGTTCAAGAACCAGATGTAAAGATACTGAGCCTTTCTATAGTCTCTCCTGATAGACCCGATATCGTTCTTGAAATCCCCAATTCCGGGAACCCAAAAGCCCCTTGGTTTACTCTAAAAGAAGGAAGCAAATATAATTTGAAATTCTCAATTAAGGTTAGCAATGACATTGTTTGCGGGCTAAAGTACACCAACACCGTCTGGAAAACGGGCCTCAAGGGTACCCTCTATCTTTTGATGGCAATATATTATTATTATTAATTATTTTAGTCGTTTTATGTTGAATTTTAATAATGCAGTTGACAACTCAAAAGAAATGCTCGGGACCTTCAGCCCGCAAGCAGAATCGTACACACATGTAATGCCTGAAGAGGTTACTCCCTCGGGTTTTTTAGCTAGAGGAAATTATACTGCAAAAACCAAGGTAATTTCCAACTCATGAATAATCCAGTGTGTTAAGTATAATTATAAGAATATAAAGCTTATACTTGTTTGTACTATGTATTCAGTTTGTTGATGATGATAATAAGTGTTACCTGGAGCTTAACTACACTTTTGACATCCAGAAAGACTGGGCCAAGTAGGATCCAGATCGTTGCAGAACCGCTTTATGGTTATATTGGAAATTCCTTTCGCATTCTTTAGGAAATTTTTGACTAGTCTGATGTTATGACCACAGCGTCTTTGTGGTGATCGTTGTGTTTTCTGTTAGATTTTGATACAGAAGTGCAAACAAATTTCTTTTGTTGGTTTCTGCATTGTTTATCTTTAATGACAGGTTTATTTTGTTGTCTTTGATATCAGTGTTTCTTGTTCATTCTAACAAAGTATGCATCATCTTTAACTGTTAAAACAATGCAGATGATTATTTTACGCAAAGTAATTAAAATTTTGAATAGTATTCTTTTAAGATACCAAGTTTTTGAATAAAAATATTTGTTGAAATATAAAAAAAATAATATTAATTATATATTTTTCTGAATATATACTATTTTATGACAATCTAAATTAATAAAACTATGAAGAAACAAATTACAAATCAAACAACATGCTTTAAAATATTTTCTATCCTCTCAAATCAACCAATGAAACAAAATGGATCATTCAAATTCAATGCCTAATTCATTACCTTGTCCATTTCATTAATTCTCCATTCATTTGGTCCAATAATGTAAGATGGTTGCATCTTTGTATTGACAAACAAACCACATGTTTTATGTCAAATCTCATGTTCAATTATGCACACTTTGAAATATTTGCTTAATTTTCATTTAGCTTACACCAAATTTTAGTCTTTTTCTGTTAAGACAAAGCAATTACAAATGCTCTTAACAAAATATTAGTAGGATAGGGGTAGAAAGAGATTCATGATAAGGTTTTCTTTATTTTACAAATTCGATATTTGAATTATCTTGTTTTCAACCGGTTCTCTAGAAACAAACCGGCTGGTCGGATTAGAAACCGTCTACATTAAGTACTCCTAAACTGTTTTCATTTGAGCTGGTAAACTAAATCAATAATTAACCAAATATTTTAAGTAATAAATATAAAACTTTAGAGATGGTTCAGTTGATGGACCTCCATTACTCCATGATCATCACGAAATACTACCCTGTGTTTTGTATCTTGGATAAATATCATCATTGAATGATGGTGAAAATGGGAAAAATTGAGAAAATGTGACTTTAGGGCACGGTTTTTTACCGTTGAGAAAATAAAAAATTTATTTTTACACTATGTAAAAAACAAATGAAAGGGTCAAGCAGAAAGAAGGTTCGAGTAAAAAGAAAAAGATGTTTTTTTCTCCTACTCTTTAACATTCTTTCATAAAAAAAAAACAAATTGAATGTTCAAGCAAAAAAGGTTCGAGTATAAAGAAAAAACCGTTTAGACCAAAGGTTCGTGCTAGGCTGCTAGCCATAACAGAACAAATAGATTTAGTTTAAGATGAACTGTTTCTAACCCAACTGTTTCCAACCACGTTTAGGTTCATTTTTTCTTTTTTAAAATTTTATGTTTTAGGTTTTTAAATCTTTATTGTAGTTTTTTTAAGGGGGTGTTTGGGATTGCTTATTTTCACCAACTTATCACTTATTAACTTTTTGAAAAGCAATAAGGTGTTTGGGATTGCTTATATTGTGAAAGGAAAAGTTTCATAAGTTACACTTTTGTAACTTATTAACTTAATGAAAATTTATAAGGAGGTAAAATAAGGAATCCCAAACACCCCCTAAATCGATGAAAAGTTGTTTTTATTTAACTTGATTTATATTTATTTTCTTTTTTTTTTAATTTTTAAATATTGGATTTAAGTGATCAAGTAATCACCCCCTGGTATCCCTCACTTGTGGCCTAGTGGTAAGAGGCTTGGGTTCTCCAGTGGAGACTTAAGTTCGAATCCCGCTTGTGTCATATTTGGGTGGATATTGACAATGAAGGATTTGAGCTAGGCCTTGTTCAAAGGTTGTCAGTTTGAATCCTGAGCCCACCCGGGTTTTCACCGTGTGTTACGCCAGAGAGTTCTGCTCTTGTGGTGGCACAACGGCTGTCAAGTGGCAGTCGGCGGTATGGTTTCCCGGTGGAACGCCCAAGCCAAACTCTGAAACCAGCGTGGGCCCGGTTAAGACAACATAGTCTGGCCAGAATGGGACATCGGGACTCTCCAAATTTGAAGAGCGTGGTAGCCTAAATATAAGAAAATCGCCGTTCTAAAAAAAAAGTAATCACCCCCTGGCATGTAAATTATTTTTCAAGCGATAGGATGATCTGACTAACTATAATTGGTGTGCCTAGTGAGAATCATCACTCCTTTCACCCTAACAAATAGAACTATAACTTAATTTCTCAACCACTCACGTGATCTCTAAATTTATTTACTACTAAATCACACTTTTTTATGACAATCACTAACCCATACCCCTAGTAAAAGTAAAACTTTCATTCAATTTCTTGATACCTTTGGTAACCATAAAACTTAAATAATATAAGAAATCGAGTATAATAAAACTTGATTTAATAACATTTTGATCATAATTCAATTACAAGTTTATTCAACTGGAAAGCCAGACAATATCCAAAAATGTGTGTGTGAGGTCATCCCCACAGAGACAGGACCATTGACCGAACGAGACGCGTGTACTGATCCCCCATCCACGCGCGAGTAGAGACAGGCATTCAATTCAATTGAATTCACATAATAAATAATAAAAATAGGCGCCCACACAATAACTGGCGTCCTCTTCTCCCTCCCTCCCTCCCTCCATGCCTTGTTCATGCTAACACTGGTACAAAACTCACCTTCCCATAATAATAATAATAATAACAATAATATTATATTTTCAACCTAAATCACACACTTCTTTCTAACTTTGCGTATAATCGATTCACGTTAACCTGTAACTGACTCTTCAAAGTTTAATTCACTTCAATTAAACACTTATCAATTATCATCTCAGTTTTGTATTGTTTTCTGCTTCAATTTCGTGTTGAACAATTGAAATTGATTCGTGTTGAATTGTTAATCGAGTTTGTGTACGGTTTTTGACTACTCACCGACTAATGTATTGTATTTTGTTTTTGCACGTTTACTTCTTTTAATAATTTATCATTTTAAGTACTCATGTTTGATTATTCGTTTAAGTTATTATTATTATTATTATTTTATCGATTTGACGAGTTAGTTTTACTCTGATTATAATTAATTGATTATTTTTTGCTAGGAATTAATTAGTTGAATTTGATTGGCTGCTGCTGTGATTGTGAAAGTGATGTCTAGGTTTGAAGGAGTAATTGTTTCTGATCATTGGCTTCAAAGCCAGTTCACTCAAGTTCAGCTTCGTAGCCTCAAATCGAAGGTGATTACTTTTTATTTTCCTTCTTAATTGATATTAATTTGTTGTTCCTTACATTGCTGCTATGTTTTGAGCTAGTGGTTGATGATTTATTAAGGCGCGTTTGGATGAGCTTTTAGATTGAAATTTATCGCTTAGAGTCTTAGACTATGGGTTGTATTCCCCGATTTCTCTGTTGTGCCATGTCAACAACACATCATTCCCCCTCCAGTTTCTTCCACAATATCAAGGAAATACGCCCAAATTTGCTTCCCTCCCTCCATTTTTAAATAAAATAATAATATTTATATATCAAAAAGTAAATTAAATTGGTGGGTGATGGAATTTTTCTAGGTGAATATTCCTCACAATTTTCACTGATGTTGGCCCCAATATGAGGGGGCGGTGTTTTGCCGATGGCCCCAGGGCCACATCAGCACCAAATTGGTGGATCGGCATCCGCACATCAGCACCAAATTCAACCGTTTTGACTATTTGGGCCCAAATATTAATATTTTGGGGAAACATGTAGGAGGTTGGTGTTATAATTGCACTGAGCTATCCTTATTATGAAGGTATGGGTGAAAGTGATTGTTTATGGTCAACATAACAAGATTTCAAGGAACCAGTTTTTGTAAGATTTAAGGGGCGTTTGGATGCGCGTCTAGAACTGATTATTGTGATTGCAATACTTCAATAATAAAAATGTGGTAAAAGTTGATTAAAACCAGGATATGCAATGAGATTTCTTACAACTTGTTACAAACTTCTTCAAATCTGTTATTATAATCCAAAAAGTCATAATTTCAGAATCATAATCACTTTAAAAGAATCAACCAATTAACTGATTATGTGATTATTTGTTTGACGATCCTTTTGTTTATGGTTTTATAGTTTATAGCACTAAAGAACCAAAATGGGCAAGTTCTTATTGGAGACTTACCGGCCTTGCTTGTGAAGCTAAAGCCTTTCAATGAGACATTTAAAGAAAATGAAATAAAGGAGATATTATGTGCATCTGGTTTTGATACAAGTAATGAAGTCGATTTTGAAGGATTCCTAAAAGTAGTTACTCGTTCAATCATTTCTTAAATATGTTAATGAAGTTTGTGTTAGTTCCTTAGGGTAATTACTCATGTGCAGGCTTATTTGACTCTAGAATCACTAGCTGCAACAAAATCTGGTGATGTGAAGAGCCCGACTTCGTTTCTAAATGCAACAACCACAACACTGCTTCACACCATTGATGAATCAGAAAAGAAATCTTATGTTGCTCACATTAATAGTTATCTTAGAGATGATCCGTTTATGAAGCAGTTTCTTCCTATTGATCCTGCTACTAATGAGTTGGTTGAACTTGCTAGAGATGGAGTTCTTCTATGGTATTTAAGCACGGTCTGCTCTATCATGCTTTACTATGTATTGGATCCAGTGTTTTCAACCAAATGGGCACACAAAAAGAACAATTTAAAAAAAATGTTCTTCTAAAAGGATTAATTGTAGAAAAATGTAACCGTAATTAGCCAAATTTCTGTTTTTGTAGGGTAAATAAGTTGGTTGCCTAAAACTAGAGGTGTAAACGAGCCAAGCCACTTGTGAGGTACTCAAGATTGGCTCGCTAAAAGCTCGAATTGAGCCAAGATTAAACGAGAGCGAGCTTAAAAATAAGCTTGTTTATTAACGAGCCCGAGCTTCACCTTATCGAGCTGGTTCGCAGCCTAAACGAGCCTATTATTTATAAAATTTTATTGATCATACTAAATATATATTATAAACATAATAATTGTTATTTTATAAATTTAAGATACAAATAGTTGTATAATGTATATTATGTTAAATCTTAAAGTTATAACTAAAATACCTATATAAATATTATAAATGTATAAAAGCCATAAAAATAGAGCCTGAAAGAGCGGAACTTGAGCTCTCGTAAGTTAAACATGCATAAAAAGATAACCAACTTCAGTCGATATTGTGTTTTAGGCTCGGCTTGTTTACACCCTTACCCACATCCATTTATTATACACTTTAGTCAACTTTGGCCTGTTTAACTCGTTTCCCTTTTAGATTTATGTTTGAGTTGTGACTTGTGACCCGTTTGAGATAAAACGCAATCCAGATCAACCATTCTTAAGTAAATGGGTTGAAATCACCAGCTGCACAAAAATCTCTAGTTTGTGGTGGGTTTTCTAATGTATTATTATGGTATAATGCAGTAAACTTATCAATGTTGCTGTGCCAAATACAATAGACGAACGGGCTATCAACACAAAGAGAGTACTTAATCCGTGGGAAAGAAATGAAAACCATACACTTTGCCTTAATTCTGCTACAGCTATTGGATGTACAGTTGTCAATATTGGCACTCAGGATCTGGTTGAAGGAAGAGTAAGATATATGGCTTAAAGTTATACTGAAATTTGATTTTTTAGGTTTTGGTAATCTTTTATTTACCACTTTTGTTTTGCAGCCTCATTTGGTACTTGGTCTAATTTCCCAAATCATAAAGGTGGAAATTATATGTTCATTTTATTGTTTTTTTAACATTTTATAATTTCTTAAAATCTTAACACTTGCTTCTTGAAATTGCAACACTTCCAGATACAACTTCTGGCGGATCTCAACCTTAGAAAGACACCGCAACTACTGGAACTAGTGGAGGACAACAGTGTAACTTTTTTTGTTATTATCTTTTTTCTATAACCTTTTATCATTTACATTTGATTATTTATGTACACGGGATGCTACTATATATCAATTTGCAGGATGTTGAGGAGATCATGGGATTATCACCCGAAAAGCTCTTACTAAAATGGATGAACTTTCATCTTAAAAAGGCAGGCTACAAGAAACCTGTAACAAACTTCTCATCTGATCTTAAGGTAATTTCTTTAGATTCTTCAAGCTTCCACTTATTGTTATAGCATTCATAACTAGAAAATGCCATTTGTTACATTATGTAGGATGGTGAAGCTTATGCTTACCTGCTTAATGTTCTTGCACCAGAGCACGGGAGCCCAGCCACTCTTGATGCCAAGGATCCTGTTGAAAGGGCCGATTTGGTACTTTCACATGCTGAAAAAATGGACTGCAAAAGATACCTAACTCCAAAGGACATTGTAGAAGGCTCAGCAAATCTAAATCTTGCATTTCTTGCACAAATATTCCACCAAAGGTCACTTAGCTTAATTTGTGATGCATTTTATAGGGTGTTTGGATATGCATTTTGAATGTGATTATATAGGAGCAAAACCTCATCTAAACACCATCTCCTGTAACACCTTATATGATAATGAATATCGGGTTGGAAACGTGTTGCAGAAATGGTCTATCTGCTGATAGTAAAAATATCTCCTTTGCTGAGATGATGACAGATGACGCACAAATGTCAAGAGAAGAAAGGTGTTTCAGGCTCTGGATCAACAGTCTTGGGATTTCTTCTTATGTCAACAATCTTTTTGAGGATGTCAGAAATGGGTACATTTTTTTTTTACTAAAACCTTATGTTTCAGGCTCTGTTATTGTTTTTAGGCAATAAAGATTGCATCTTGTTTATACAGATGGGTACTTCTAGAAGTTCTTGATAAGGTTTCACCAGGTTCAGTTAACTGGAAACAAGCAACAAAACCTCCAATTAAGATGCCATTTAGAAAAGTTGAGAATTGCAATCAAGTTATTAAATTAGGAAAGCAATTAAAGTTTTCAGTTGTGAATTTGGCGGGAAATGATTTCGTTCAAGGGAACAAGAAACTCATACTCGGTAACACGGTTTTCAAGTTATTTTATGGCATTTTTTAGTTGGCTGCATGGGTGGGTCCAGCAGGAAAATGGATCATTTGTTAGCACAGGTTGAAACAGAATGGGTTGTGTTAGATTATAAATAATGTCCATGCTAATTATAAATATAAAAAACAATATTATTACAATAAAAATTTGAATCTTTGAATAGAAGCATTTAGTATTGTATATCCAACTAAAGTAGACTCTGTGTGACTTTCAACCTGTTTGACCAGCAATTTTGACCCGTCCAAGATAAAATATAACCCATTTTAATTTGCATGGCAAGTAATAATCTTGTGATAGAACTCATTTTTAATTTACATTTTTGTCAGCTTTCTTGTGGCAGTTGATGAGATTTCATATGCTTCAACTTTTAAAGAACTTAAGATCGCGATCGCAAGGTAAGGAGATAACCGATGCAGATATTTTGAAATGGGCAAACAAAAAAGTGAAGATAGCAGGCAGAACATCTCAGATGGACAGTTTTAAGGTTGGATACAATGATGTATTGATGTGTTTATTTGTTTTTCATGATCGGTCATTTTGTTGTGCATTAATGTTGATTGGATACTTTCTTGTATTATGTGTGCAGGATAAGAGCCTTTCCGGTGGAATATTCTTCCTTCAACTCTTGAGTGCAGTTGAGCCTAGAGTTGTCAACTGGAACCTTGTTACCAAGGGTAAAAGTGGTAATATGCTTCCTCATAACTCAAGCTTGTGTATATAATCATAATAATGGATTTGTTTGGCATCTTGTAAAAAGTCACTAAATTTTTAATAAATTACAAAACCTTACGTTTCAATATCGCTGTGAAGTTTTTTATGTTATTTTTTTTAAATTAAGTGGCCCAAATGGAACATATTTGAAAGTTGGTTACTGTTTAGTGATTATTTGTTCCAAGTTTAACCTAAAGTAGGAGGTAATTCTGAAGAAAAAAAAGTCACTAAATAATAACCAAGTTTCGTGTTAAATCGTTCAATATATAAACAATTATGAAAAAAATTATAGCAATGGAACAATAATGAAAATTTTCATAACAATGGAACAATAATGAAAACTTGGGTGGTTTTTATAGTTAAAGAAAGTAATAATATTGAAACTTGGTTATTATTTCACAATTTTATCCCTTTATAAATCAAAGAATTAACCTGGTTCGTTTCAGACTCGATCAAGAACACGGTTTAGAAAAATCTGGATTTACCACACCATGATCTTGTTTTTTGTTGGTTGTGATTAGATGATGAAAAGAAGCTGAATGCAACTTACATAATTAGTGTTGCCCGAAAGCTTGGGTGCTCGATCTTCTTGTTACCCGAAGACATCATGGAGGTAATTTGGGTAGCTTGTTACAAGTCTTAGCATTTATGTGCATACAATCTGACGTGGCGAATCGAAACATGTGTTTAATTTACAGGTGAATCAAAAGATGATACTTATGCTTACCGCCAGCCTTATGTATTGGAGCCTGCAGCAGTCTAAGGATGAGGCTGAATCATCTCCATCATCGATTGCTGATACTCCTGAAGGGTCTCCGGAAGTTTCTGTTAATGGGGATGATGATAGCCAAGCGGGTCCCGAGATCTCCAACTTGTCGATCGATGATGTGGCGTCTGAAACTGCGGATACGGTTACATCGGTGACAGGACAGGATGACACTTCCTTGTAATAGTATGTTTTGGTTTGTACAAACTTTGGATAGCAGAACATGGAAAGGAAAAAAATTAGATATTATACAAAAAATACAAGGTCTGATTTCCTGCACTTAGGAACCATCTACATTGCCAGTTCGGTTGAGTACTCTTGAATCATCTTCATTTGGGCCGCCGGTTAGTCAAACCAGTTGAACATGATTAGTGATTGGATTAAATTTTCAAAATTTGTTCTTTTCCCTTTAAAAATCTCATTTACTAGTTTAGTTAATACTTCACAGGCTATATTTTGTCAATTACATGTTTCATATTAACATTGCAAATTCGCATCAAAACATTAAGTAGTTTTAATATTTATATTTTGTTTTAAATTAGTTACATTCATATTAACATCCTGTTTTGTTTTGTTTTTTCGCTAACCTTTTAACTATTGTTTTTAAACTTTTAATGTTTCTGCATTCATGCTTTGTTGATGAAGATGTTTAATTTTTTTACCACAATTATATTACCCTGCCTGGCCGTTTAAGTTCTTTAGTTTTTTAAATTACTTTTTAACGATTTATGTTTTAATTTTAATCTTAACTATTAAGATTAAAAAGTAGGGAAACCTTGAATATTGGACAACTATTATCTCTTATTGTTTTTAAAATTCTTGTGTTGACACATAAAATGGTTATTTTAACGGATAAACTTAAAACAAAGAGTAACACCAATAAACAAAAAGAAAAAGGTTGAACTATGACAGATTAATGTTACATAACCAATAACTCTTTCATCAGTTTGTTGGTTTTAAAGAATAATTAGCAATAGTTTATTTTTAACTATTTTTTCTAACAAAAGAAAAGGACGTGTTGAGTTTTACAGATATAAACTTTTGTGGTGGGCCTAGAACGCGAGGAATGGTTTATGCTCTCTTTTTGAATAATTGTGTATCTATGAGCCTATCATATTAGTATCATTGATAATTTGGTGTACGTACTTATATAGGGGTTAGCTGCTTGCTAGTTTTCTTTTGAATGCTGATAAAAGTTGGTCGTTCAAAAAGAATACATAAACTCTTGGTTTTTTATATTGGTTTATTCTGAGAGAATTTCATATATATTCTTTAAACCTTGTTAATTTCGCGTATATTCTTCATCAAATTTTAAATTCTCAAATACATCCATTTTTAATATTTTTTTATAACAATTTCGCAGGTATCCTACTCTTTTTGTGTACTTATTTTACCATATTTCCTTAACAACTTTATCCTCTTCTTTGCTATCAGACAATTGTTGGGACACATTGATTAAAAAACCAACAATATGTTGAAAACTACGAGAACCACATAATACACTTGTACATGATACTTTAAAATCATAATCAAAATAGTGAAAGATTACGTAACCACACCACCATCTTATGTATCACACCCAAAACATGTATTTTACGGTTGTTCAAGTTCTCAACGGCTTTTTTAAAAATAAGCATTCATACGCCGTGCTTTGGAGATAATTAATTTAAGATCAACTCTTATTCTCTCTAATGGGCTTGAAATAAAGATCCATTTAACGTTTCAGAGCCCAACAAGCTGACGCCAGCAGTGCTTTAAATAAATACATAAGTCTGAAGTATGGAAATAATAATAATAATAATAAGATAGATCAGATCAGACGAGGAGATCTGGTAATTTATTATTTCTTTTAAATTCTACTACATACAAATTAGGCTTATGTATGTTATGCTGTAATTCGATTAGATCTTTTTGTTGTTAATAGGAGTTGAATCCATTGATTGGCGATGGGGTTTATATTTACGACACTGATAT